>NC_057801.1:505196780-505352483 GCF_018294505.1 Triticum aestivum | reverse complement strand
CTCCGCCGAGGCCTCGGGCAGTCTCCGCGGGATTCACGGGATGCTTGCAGGGGCGGCCCCGGCCGCGCTTGGCTAGGTGAGAGTCAGGCCCCTCCCGACGGGCCTTCCCCTTCTCCGTGGCTGAAAACCTCTTCATCGGCGCCATTGGCGTAAGGTGGAGCAAGGGCGAGGAAGAAAAATAAAGGGAGTAGCAGGAAGGGATGGACAACCGGGGCTCTCGCCCGCCCATACTTATAGTCCGGAGGAGGCCAACCGTCGGCCTCCATGATATTAGCTAATCATGACCCACTTTTGTATGTAGGGACTTGTCAAGTCGTGCAGTTGTCGAGGCGTCGTGGGGAAGCGGAGGCGCCCACGTCCAATCAATCGCCACGCGGCGCCCAAGGCCACAGGCTATTGGGGCCCGTGGCGCTTTGCACTTGCCCCTTCGCTTCTCTGCTAAGCCAAGTCCGGGCGCGCCTTGGGCCCGGGGGCTACTGTCGGCGTTCTGGGAAAGGGAGTCCCCAGACTTGCCTGCCTGCGACCTGCGGCGTGGCTCAAGCGGAGGCCCAGTGCAGCGCAGCTTCAGCAGCTGAAACTCAAGACCCTCGCGAGGGGCCAAGCCTCGCGGGGCGGAGGATAGGAAGCTTCCTCAGGAGCAGCCTCATTAGGAGGGCTCGCGAGGAGGCGGAGAGATCAAGTGAAAGTGCAACTATCCCTAGGTGGTTTTGGTAATTCATAACAACATATAGCTCATTGAGCTAATGCTATTCCAAGACATATATTTCAGGAAAGCTCAATGAATGGCATGGCATGGATGATGAAAGTGGATCCCTCAAAATATCAAGGACAAAGGATTGGCTCAAGCTCGAAAGCTCAAGACTCTACATTTTATATTTCAGTGATCCAAGATCACATTGAATCTATAGGAAAAGCCAATACTATCAAGGAGGGATGAGGTGTTGCTTAATGAGCCTCTTGCTTCATGTGCTTAGTGATATGCTCCAAAACCCTCAACTACTTTCTCACATCCTCATATGACGTAAACGTAAATCCAAAATCGGTCACACCGATTCTTTCTATCCGGCGCCACCGAGTTCAGATGTCATAGCCACTGCCACAAACCCTATGCAAATCGGTCTCACCGATAGGGATCTTGGTCTCACCGAGATGGGATTGCAATCTCTCTGTTTCCCTTCGTAACGTTTCGGTCTAACCGAAGTGAGCGATCGGTCCCACCGAGATTGCAATGTAAACTCTTTCTTTCCCTTTTGTAACATTCCGGTCTCACCGAAAAGAGCAAATCGGTCCCACCGAGTTTACCTGGCCAATCTCTGGTTAGCTAATTACCAAAATCGGTCTCACCGAGATTATGTTATGCCCTAACCCTAACCATATCGGTCCTACCAAGTTGCATTTCGGTCCCACCGAAAATCCTAACGGTCACTAGGTTTACTAAATCGGTGTGACCGAGTTTGTTGATTCGGTCCCACCGAGATTGGTAAATTGTGTGTAACGGTTAGATTTTGTGTGGAGGCTATATATACCCCTCCACCTATTCTTCATTTGTGGAGAGAGCCATCAGAACAAACCTACACTTCCAACTTACCAGTTCTGAGAGAGAACCACCTACTCATGTGTTGAGGCCAAGATATTCCATTCCTACCATATGAATCTTGATCTCTAGCCTTCCCCAAGTTGCTTTCCACTCAAATCTTCTTTCCACCAGATCCAAATCCTATGAGAGAGAGTTGAGTGTTGGGGAGACTATCATTTGAAGCACGAGAGCAATGAGTTCATTATCAACACACCATTTGTTACTTCTTGGAGAGTGGTGTCTCCTAGATTGGCTAGGTGTCACTTGGGAGCCTCCGACAAGATTGTGGAGTTGAACCAAGGAGTTTGTAAGGGCAAGGAGATCGCCTACTTCGTGAAGATCTACCGCTAGTGAGGCAAGTTCTTCGTGAGCGACGGCCATGGTGGGATAGACAAGGTTGCTTCTTCGTGGACCCTTCTTGGGTGGAGCCCTCCGTGGACTCGCGCAACCGTTACCCTTCGTGGGTTGAAGTCTCCATCAACGTGGATGTACGATAGCACCACCTATCAGAACCACGCCAAAAACATCCGTGTCTCCAACTACGTTTGAATCCTCCAAACCCTTCCCTTTACTTTCTTGCAAGTTGCATGCTTTAATTTCCAATGCCTATATACTCTTTGCATGCTTTCTTGATTTGTGTGATGATTGCTTGACTTGTCCAAATATTGTTAAAATCTGCCAAACTCTAAAATTGGGAAAAGGTTAAGTTTTTAATTGGTCAAGTAGTCTAATCACCCCCCCTCTAGACATACTTCAAGGTCCTACAAGTGGTATCAGAGCCAGGTTTCCATTTTCTTTGATTTCCATAGCTTTTGGTGGTCATAGACTTGGTTTCACAACCTAGGAGAGTATGGCATCTAGCGAGGGAAATTATCACCGTAGAGGTCCTTACTTTGATGGAACTAATTTTGCTAGTTGGAAGCATAATATGAAAATGCATATTCTCGGACATAACCCCGCCGTTTGGGCTATTAATTGTATTGGCTTGCAAGGTGAATTCTTTGATGGGAGAGAGCCAAACCGTGAAGCTAATGCGGAAGAATTGAAGATGCTGCAATACAACGCTCAAGCTTGTGATATCATCTTCAACGGATTGTGCCCCGAAGAATTCAACAAAATCAGCCGTCTTGAGAATGCAAAGGAAATTTGGGATACTTTGATTGATATGCATGAAGGTACCGACTCCGTCAAGGAATCCAAGTTGGATGTGCTCCAAAGTCAGCTTGACAAGTTCAAAATGAAGGGTGGTGAAGGTGTCGCTGAAATGTACTCTAGGCTTGCTCTTATCACAAATGAGATTGTTGGCTTAGGGAGTGAAGAGATGACCGACAGATTCATCATCAAGAAAATCCTAAGAGCATTGGATGGAAAGTATGATACCGTGTGCACATTGATTCAAATGATGCCCAATTACAAGAATCTCAAGCCAACGGAAGTCATTGGTAGAATTGTTGCTCATGAGATGTCACTCAAGGATAAGGAGGAACTTCACAACAAGTCAAGTGGTGCTTACAAAGCCTCATGTGAAGCCCCCACATCATCAAGTGAGAAACAAACCTTCAATGAAGAATTGAGCTTAATGGTGAAGAATTTCAACAAATTCTACAAGAGTAGACGCAAAGAAAGAAGCTCTAAGTCAAGGTCCTACAATGACAAGAGATCTTCCAGTCGAGAGCGCAACTGCTACAATTGTGGGAGACCCGGACACTATTCCAATGAGTGTACGACACCCTACAAAAGAAGAGAAGATTCTCCAAAAAGAAGAAGTAGAAGAGAAGAATCACCACCAAGAGAGAGAAGGAGTAGAGATGATCATTATGAACGAAGACCCTCACGGAGAAGCAAAGATTCAGAAAGGAAGGACAAGTCATCAAAGAGCTACACAAAACGAAGACATCAAGCTCATGTTGGTGAATGGGTATCCGGTTCCGTCTCTGAACATCACTCCGAGAGAAGCTATCACTCCGACTCCGAACATACTCAAGATGAAGGTGTTGCCGGTCTAGCACTCGTGACAACCAACTCCTACGACATATTTGACTCACCAAATGAAGGAATTGGAAGATGCTTCATGGCCAAAGGTCCAAAGGTAACACATCCCGAGTATGTTGATTTCAATAGTGATGAAGATGACTTGCTAGGTGATGATGATTTACTTATTGACAACTCTAGTGATGAATACTATGATGGAACGTCAATTAATCATGCTAAACAAGATAAAACGAATGACAATGATAAGGAGAAGATTGAGCTTCTAACTAAAGACCTAAACACTCTTAAGTTAGCTCATGAAACTATCTTCGAAAATCATCAAGAACCTTTAAGGGCTCATGAGAAGTTACGCTTTGAAAAGCTCAATCTTGAGCAAGAGCATGAGTTCTTAAAGGCAATCAATGATGATCTTCGCAAGAAAAGTTCTTCTTATATTTCCAAGTGTTTACTCTTATCTACTTACATGCCTCAAGTCAAATCTAGTAACAAGAACAAGAAAGATTCTTCCTCTAGTAGTAGCAATAACAATGCTAAATCAAATATTGTTGCTTCTAGTAGTTCTCTTGATTCCACTAATGATTCACTTAGCCAAGTTACACTTGAGCAAGAAAATAACTTATTGAAGGGAATCATAGAGAAAGGTGTATACAAGAGTCTTGCCGGGAGTAAGCAATTCGAGGAAATTGTACGCAAGCAAGGAACGCACCGGAAGAATCAAGGTGTTGGTTTTGAACGAAAGTTCAATGCCAATGGAGTTGAGTGGGAAGAAGATCAATACCCCAAGACGAAGTTTGTTCCTCAACAAGAGAAGTATGATCCTACTTCTTTCAAGGGAACACAAGCTCAAGATGATCTTCCACCACAAGACCATAAAGGCAAGGACAAGCTTCAAGAGGAGATTGATGCATTTGAAGAAGCACCTAAGGCCTTGGTCAAGTGGGTTCCCAAGACTACGTCAAGTTATACTTCATCAAGTACAACCACAACTCCAAGGATTCCCATCAAGATGATGTGGATCCTGAAGAAGAAGAACTGGAGAGTTCTTGAGGGTGACTCCGCCAACATTCTTCAATCATATCATTACGGCAAGAGCAAGTGCAATCAACTTCCACATCCTGCACTAGTTCAAGGAGTCACAAACCCTCATGTTGGTAAGGCAAGGGACAAGGTAACCAAATGATTTCATGGACATCATTTTGTGTGTGCATCACTCTATGTCTATGGATATTCTTGTTTTGTTCCTTGTGGGACTAACCCATGTAGATATGTTGAAAGTGCAACTCACTCCAAAGGATTGCTCCAAAAGATCTGCATCAACTTTGAGCATTCACATCTTCAACACCTACATGAAGTCATCATCGACAAAACCCAAGGTTAGTTCATCCCTCTATGGGGGGATCTCACATCTAGGGGGAGCTTAACTCTAAAGAATTGAGTCAAAGCAACTCTAATGGTGTGAACACATCAATGCATTATGTAAAAGTGGTAACCCCACTTGAGCTTAAACGATGAGTATGACCTATGATCAAATGTTCTCATTTGACTCCTAAGTCAATATACTCATATATAGATGACCTAGTCATCGCCAATTGTTTGATAGATGCTATAATTGGTTGTGCATGCTTTGCCACATATTTCATTTGTCACTTTATTGTGTGAGCATGCTAGTTGCATATTTTACTCATTCAAGGACATCCACTTGTTGTTTTGATTGATTGGTTTCCTTTTCTTTGGCCAAGTGGATGGACAAGAATGCCTAAGAACCTTCTCTAGCTATCTATGCTTATCTCGTCTCAAACCCTATTCATGCTACATCACAAAATTTGATCAAGTCAGATTCGAACCACTCTGTGTGAGGAGCACTCGGAGTCCCCGATTAGTCATAGACTTAAACTTCCAAAACTTCTTTGTGATTCTCGGTCTGACCGATCCCTCCATTTCGGTCCCACTGAGATCACTAAGTCGATCTAGGTTTTCAATCTCGGTGCAACCGATATGAACTTTTCAGTCACACCGAGTTGCTGTAACTGTTAATAGTTATGCATCTCGGTGCCACCGAGTTGTTCAACTTGGTCACACCGATAGTGTCGGGCTATATATAGTCACGGGCAAAATTTTGGAAATTCCTCCAAACCCCTTCGCTCACGCGTAGCTCGCTCTGCCTACTAGGTCTACGTATCATCGACTTCGTTGCCAGCCACCTCCTGTCGCTGGTCTCCGCCGCCGTCAATGGATTTCTTCTCCGCCGTTGCCGCCATAGCGAGTTCACCGCTGAACTAGGGTATGAACTCGATCACAGTGCTTTCCTCATCTGATTCTCAGCACATTGTGTTCATATTGCATCTTTCCACGATTGAGACACTCCTATCCAATCAATGTGATCCTTAGAATAGATGTGATTCGAAAATTTAGGGTTAGGTTTTCGCCGAAACCATCTCGGACCCACCGGGTTGAAAAACTCGGTCCCATCGATTTGGCTAATGCCATTGCACTAGTAAGTCTCGGTCTGACCGAGAATTACAAATCGGTGTGACCGATTTTAGAACTTTGTGAAACCCTAGCAGTCTTGGTGCCACCGAACTATGACTCAGTCTGACCGAGATCACTAGTTTAGGTTCCAAAACTGCTTCAGTATCACCAAGTTTGAAAATCGGTAGATCCGAAATGCTTTCTGTGGAAACTAAAACTAAGTTTTTGAATCATTCTTTTGCAAAAATCTCTGCATTTTGAGGTGCTCATCCACTCTATCTCATCTATAACTATTCACAGGGTCATCAGTCAGTGATTTGCAGCATGTCAGACCAAAGTGACAGTCAGAACAAGGAAGAAGAGCAGATTCACATGAGTGAGGGCACTAGTCCCTCAAGTTCTTCAGATGAAGGCAGCAGAAGTACTCCTAGCAACTTGCCCAAAGCAGCCACAAGAGCAAGAAGGAAGAGAACCTCAGACTCAGAGGATGAGGACTATGTGGCAGCAGAAGATGAGGCTACTTCCAAGAAGGTAGTGCTCAAGAAGGAGTATGGCTCAGCAAAGAACATAAAGCCAGGCATGAAGATCAAAAGGCCAGCAGGAAGACAGCCAATGTCCAAAGCCAGAGGATCAACTCAAGTACCTGAGATGCCTGAAGAGCCAGCTGCAGAAGGAAAGAAAAGGAAGGAAAGGGTCAAGAAGACCATGGCCAGAGTTGTTGGTCAACCTTCCATGATGGAAGAGAAAGAAGAGGTTGCTGCACCAGCACCAAAGGCACAGAAGCTTATGGGTGATGCTATAAAGTCAGGGGCTGCAACATCCAAGCCCAAAGAAGCACCCAAAGCTGCCCCAAGCCCAAGATTGCACCAAAGAGAAATACCAAGAGCATACCATCAGCTGAAAAGAACAAGGCCCCAATGCCTGAAGTTGCTGCTGAGGAAGATGAAGAAGGGAAGACCCTAAGAAAGCTCAAACCCAAGATTCCAGACCACAATGATGCTCATCCCGTGGCTGAGAACATGAAGATCAGGAAAGACTCAGGGTTGAGGCAGTGGAGATTCTCTGATCCATATGCCACCAGGAGGAGGACTGCTGTAGATTACAGGTTCCACACCAAGGAGCAGCAGGACTTCTATGAGACAATCTTGTTGGATAAGAAGCCCATAGTGTGTGATATGAGGTGGGTCGACTGGACCTACATGAAGGAAAATGAAGAACACTATCCTGGAGTGCAAGACAATTTCATTGCTTGTGGAGTTGCAGATTTTGTTGGGTAGAAGCTCACAAACTGGAATGATGAACTCATTATGCAATTCTACTCCACGGCACATTTCTATCCAGATGGCAGGATAGTTTGGATGTCTGAAGGAACAAGATACCAGTCAACCATAGAAGAATGGGGCAAGACTCATCAATGCCCCAGAAATTCAAAGTCATGAGCCTTATGGTGGAAACCATTAAGAGGATTGCAGCAGATCAGAAGAGAAGTTGTGGATATGCCCCACAGATTCAGGAATTGATTAACTCAAAGATGGGCACAGGAAAATATCAGTTGGATAAGGAACATTTTCCTCTCTATCCAGA
Source organism: Triticum aestivum (assembly GCF_018294505.1). NCBI lineage: Eukaryota > Viridiplantae > Streptophyta > Magnoliopsida > Poales > Poaceae > Triticum > Triticum aestivum. Next base: position 505,344,862 of record NC_057801.1, on the reverse strand, counting down.
CTTTGAGGACAATCAAGTTTTCATGAATGAGAATGATCCATCATCAGTGCAAGCTCAAGAGAAGAGGGAGAAGGCAAGGAAAGAGAAGGCTGCCAAGATGCCAACTCAAGAGGAGGCATCTGAGTATTTCTTGAAGAACAAACAGGAGCAGCTTGGTTACTTGATAGCATCAACATTGAGGATTGAGAAGGGGTTGGCCACCCGAACTCAAAACCAGGAGAGCCTGGAAAGAATCATGGAACAAAAATTCTATGATCTTGATGTCAAAGTAACTGAGATTCAGTCAGTTGTGGAACAACTTCAGGATGACATGCAGGAGAGGAAGGGCAAGACAACCACAGATGCATTTGCCAGAGTGCCTAGAGCTCAGAGGTCAGCTGTAGTGCCTGTGACAGACACAAGAGGCACATCATCTGCACCAGCTACAGCTCCTACATCTCTAGGGCAACCAGCTCCAGCACCAACTCCTCCAGCTCCGTCTACATCAACTGAAGTCTTCATCCAAGGAGCCATCTCTACACCACCAACGTAAGACCAAGCCTGAGAGATGATATAGTCCTATGCATTTTCTATGAACTTTTTGGTAACTTGTTGCCAAAGGGGGAGAAAAATGTATAGAGCATAGGCTTCGAGAGAGAGATTTGCTATTTTTTGTTCTCTCTTGTCTTCTTGGTTGAACTTGTTTGTTTTTTATTGCTTGAGATACTATGCATTACCTGTGAGACATTGATAATCATGTGTTTGATCATAAGCTACACTTATGCTTGATTATATGTTATTATCTTACCTATCCTTATATGATCATTCACTTTGCTTGGTGATGAGTGCATGTACTCAATCTTTATTATTTTGAGCGCTCCACCAAGATGTATGTGACATGGAAGAGTAACCCATGAGCCTAATTCCTTGTGAATTTGCAGTCCAAAGCAAATCTTAAACTATGCACAAATTTAGGGGGAGCTCTTACTTATCACATACTTCTCAAAGTGACGATATTTTTAAATCTTATGATTTATTGTCGAATCTTTGATCTATATATTGTCATCAATTACCAAAAAGGGGGAGATTGAAAGTGCAACTATCCCTAGGTGGTTTTGGTAATTCATAACAACATATAGCTCATTGAGCTAATGCTATTCCAAGACATATATTTCAGGAAAGCTCAATGAATGGCATGGCTTGGATGATGAAAGTGGATCCCTCAAAATATCAAGGACAAAGGATTGGCTCAAGCTCAAAAGCTCAAGACTCTACATTTTATATTTCAGTGATCCAAGATCACATTGAGTCTATAGGAAAAGCCAATACTATCAAGGAGGGATGAGGTGTTGCTTAATGAGCCTCTTGCTTCATGTGCTTAGTGATATGCTCCAAAACCCTCAACTACTTTCTCACATCCTCATATGACCTAAACCTAAAGCCAAAATCGATCACACCGATTCTTTCTATCCGGCGCCACCGAGTTCAGATGTCATAGCCACTTCCACAAACCCTAGGAAAATCGGTCTCACCGATAGGGATATCGGTCTCACCGAGATGGGATTGTAATCTCTCTGTTTCCCTTCGTAACATTTCAGTCTAACTGAAGTGAGCGATCGGTCCCACCGAGATTGCAATGTAAACTCTCTTTTTCCCTTTTGTAACATTTTGGTCTCACCAAAAAGAGCAAACCGGTCCCATAGAGTTTACCTTACCAACTCTCTGGTTAGCTAATTACCAAAATCAGTCTCACCGAGTTTGTGTAATCGGTCTCACCGAGATTACGTTATGCCCTAACCCTAACCATATCGGTCCTACCGAGTTGCATTTGGTCCCACCGAAAATCCTAACAGTCACTAGGTTTACTAAATCGGTCTGACCGAGTTTGTTGATTCGGTCCCACCGAGATTGGTAACTTGTGTGTAACGGTTAGATTTTGTGTGGAGGCTATATATACCCCTCCACCTCCTCTTCATTCGTGGAGAGAGCCATCAGAACAAACCTACACTTCCAACTTACCAGTTCTGAGAGAGAACCACCTACTCATGTGTTGAGGCCAAGATATTCCATTCCTACCATATGAATCTTGATCTCTAGCCTTCCCCAAGTTGCTTTCCACTCAAATATTCTTTCCACCAGATCCAAATCCTATGAGAGAGAGTTGAGTGTTGGGGAGACTATCATTTGAAGCACAAGAGCAAGGAGTTCATTATCAACACACCATTTGTTACTTCTTGGAGAGTGGTGGCTCCTAGATTGGCTAGGTGTCACTTGGGAGCCTCCGACAAGATTGTGGAGTTGAACCAAGGAGTTTGTAAGGGCAAGGAGATTGCCTACTTCGTGAAGATCTACCGCTAGTGAGGCAAGTTCTTCGTGAGCGATGGCCATGGTGGGATAGACAAGGTTGCTTCTTCGTGGACCCTTCTTAGGTGGAGCCCTCTGTGGACTTGCGCAACCGATACCCTTCATGGGTTGAAGTCTCCATCAACGTGGATGTACAATAGCACCACCTATCGGAACCACGCCAAAAACATCCGTGTCTCCAACTGCGTTTGAATCCTCCCAACCCTTCCCTTTACTTTCTTGCAAGTTGCATGCTTTAATTTCCGCTGCCTATATACTCTTTGCATGCTTGCTTGATTTGTGTGATGATTGCTTGACTTGTCCAAATATTGTTAAAATCTGCCAAACTCTAAAATTGGGAAAATGTTAAGTTTTTAATTGGTCAAGTAGTCTAATCACCCCCCTCTAGACATACTTCAAGGTCCTACATCAAGGCAGGGTACCTCGCGAGGTGCCCGTGACGCAAGCCATGACGATCGAGACCAGGCGGGCGCCAGCCTGTGCAGTGTCCTTGTTTCCCCTTCGGTGCAAAGGGGGCAAGCACAAGCCAAGGCATCAGGCAAAGGTTACCATTTCGGTGCAACGAGACCAAGACCAGCGGAGCAGCAAGATGGAGGTCACCGTGGAGCCCAGGACGGCGTCACTGTTAAAGTCTTTGGCAGTCGAAGACCAACTTTGGTTAGGATAAGTGTACTAGATGTTCCCCTTCAAAATGGCCAATTGTTAGTGCCATTCCCGCTCATTATTTGGGAAGAGGCCCACGGCCTCTATAAATAGAGCTAGCCACCATAGAGTAGGGGATCCAGATTTTTGGTAGACTAGAGGGAGAGAGGCGACTGAACTCACCCAAGAAGTTCATCACACCAGTTCAAGAACACCCCTCACGAGGATGTTCTCCCCTTTGTATTGTTCATCTTCAGCCCCTGAGGCAATCCACACACACCACAAACTAGAGTAGGGTATTACACCACAACAGTGGCCCGAACTAGTATAAACCTTGCGTCCCTTGTGTTGTTCATCTTGCTAGCTTAGATTCCTTGCGATGCTTCGAGACGTGAGTTGGTAAGGGAGAGATCTTCGCGCGCACCCCAGAGTTCGAACCTCAAGGGTCTGCCAGAACCCGAAATCCGATAGAAACTGCTTAACTGGCTTAAATTTTGGATCAATATTGAGAGTGTGCTCGGCGAGTTCTCTCAGTACACCCGGCATGTCAGAAGGCTTTATCGGATTTTGGGTTCCGGCGGACCCATGAGGTTTGAACACTGGGGTGCGCGCGGAGATCTTTCCCCTACCAACTCACATATCGAAGTCTCGCAATGGATCTAGGCTAGAAAGAAGAACACACAAGGGATACGATATTTATACTGGTTCGGGCCACCATTGTGGTGTAATACCCTACTCCAGTGTGTGGTGTGGTGGATTACCTCAGGGACTGATGATGACCAGTACAAAGGGAGAACAGCCTCGCGAGGGCTGTTCTTGAGCTGGTGCGATGAACTGCTCGGGAGAGGTAAGTCGCCTCTTGGATGCCTACCCGATCTCTGGATGTCCCTCTACTATGGTAGCTAGTCCTATATATAGAGCGAGGGGCCCTGGTCCTCTTCCCAAATATTGAGCGGGAAGGGCGCCAACAATTGGCCATTTTGAAGGGGAACATCTAGTACACTTATCCTGACTAAAGTCGGTCATTGCCTGCAAAGACTCTCACGATGACGCCGTCCTGGGCTCCACGATGACCTCTTTCCGGCCGTTCCTCTGGTCTTGGTCTTGTTGCACTGAAATGGTAACCTTTGCCTGATGCCTTGGCCTGTGCTTGCCCCCTTTGCACCAAAGGGTAAAAAGGACACCGCGCAGGCCGGCGCCTGCCTGGCGCCCGCCTGGGCTCGATCGTCATGGCTTGCGTCACGGGAACCTCGTGAGGTACCCCGCCTTGATCTCTCCGCCTCCTCGCGAGCCTGCCTGATGAGGCTACGCCTGAGGAAGCTTCCTGTCGTCCGCCTCACGAGGCTTGGCCCCTCGCGAGGGTCTTGAGCTCCAGTCGATGAAGATGGGTTGTACTGGGCCTTGCTTGAGCCACGCCGCATGCCGCAGGCAGGCAAGTCTGGGGACCCCCATTCCCAGAACGCCGACAGTAGCCCCCGGGCCCAAGGCGCACCCGGACTTGGCTTAGCAGAGAAGCAAAGGGGCAAGTGCGAAGCGCCGCGGGCCCCAATAGCCTGCGGCCTTGGGTGTTGCGTGGCGATTGATTGGACGTGGGCGTCCCCGCTTCCCCATGACGCCTCGGCAACCGCATGACTTGACAAGTCGCTGCATGCAAAAATGGGTCATGATTACCTGTGATCATGGAGGTCGACGGTTGGCCTCCTCCGGACTATAAGTACGGGCGGGCGAGAGCGCCCGTTGTCCATCTCTCCTTGCTTCGCCTCTTCCTCCTCACTCCTCCTCCGTTTTGTCGACAATGGCGCTGATCCACCGGTTTTCTGCAGAAGAGAAGGGGAAGCCCCCCGAGAGGGTCCCTACCCACTTCCGCCGAAGAAACGGTCAGTCCCCTACCGCCGAGATGAGGGCGCTTGGCAGGAGGTGTCGAGGCCTTGGTACGATCGGCCACCATCGGGGTTTCTGTTGCCCTTGTATGCTCGAATCGAGGGCCCTGGAGAAGAGGGCGCCGAGCGGCGCCGCCCGCGTCGCCGGCGTCGCTGATGGATCACGGCGGTGCGTGTCATCCCTCCTGGAGTCCACGCCGAGGGCTCCTCTCGCGAGCTTGTGCTTCATGCCACCATGCCTCCTCGATCTTGGATTCGCCTTCCTTCCTCCTTCGCCTTCGAGATCCCACCGAGAGGGGCTCGGGAGCTTTGGCTGCAGCACGCCAACTACCGCACCCCCACGACCGAAGCGGAGGTCGAAGTTGTCGCGCCCGACAAGGTCTTCATGACCCGAGGCTGGGGCGAGATCGCCAGGGTCTGCCGAATGGGGGGCACCTTCGTGATCCACCTGGAGTACGATGGCGCCTCCCTGATGCTCTTCAAGGTCTTCGACGAGGAAGGACGCCGGCTGGAGTGTTGTCCCAGAGGCAGCGGCTGGAGCTCCGGAGAGGCGAGGGCCAGGCTCGCCGCCCGCCTTCTCAGCAGCTCCTCAGGCAGCAGCAGTCGGGCTGGAGGGTCCAGCGATTCCCCCAAACTTCTCCTGACTCTGGAGACGAGCGACGACAGCTACGAGCCACCAAGCTTGCGCTGCGCCCGAGGCAGCGTTGGTGCGCGTGGCGGTCGGCGCGGCCGACCTGGATGAGGTTGGCACCGGTCCCTCGTGGCCGACTGTTAATGATGGCGTCTGCCACTGTGGTTCCTGTAGTTAGGGCTGTTGGGGAACGTTGAAGAAAATTAAAATTTTCCTATGGTTTCACCAAGATCCATCTATGAGTTCATCTAAGAAACGAGTCAAGGGAGTGAGTTTGCATCTACATACCACTTGTAGATCGTGTGCGGAAGCGTTCAAGGGAGGGGTGATGATGGAGTCGTACTCGCCGTGATTCAGATCACCGATGACCAAGTGCTGAACGGACAGCACCTCCGCGTTCAACACACGTACGGTACGGACGATGTCTCCTCCGTCTTGATCCAGCAAGGAGGAAGGAGAGCTTGAGGAAGACAGCTCCAACGGCAGCACGACGGTGTGGTGTTGGTGGAGAAGCAGCACTCCGGCAGGGCTTCGCCAAGCACGTGACGGAGGAGGAGAGGTGTTGGGGAGGGGAGGGGCTGTGCCTTGGGTTGTGTCCTGCAGCCCTCCCCTCACCCCTCTATTTATAGGGGAAGGGGCAAGGGGGGCCGGCCCCTCTAGATGGGATCTAGAGGGGGGCGGCGGCCAGGGAGGGGGGACTTGCCCCCCAAGCAAAGGGGGCGCCCCCTCTAGGGTTCCCCCCAACCCTAGGCGCATGGGCCCAAGGGGGGGGGCGCCCAGCCCTCCAGGGGCTGTTTCCATGCCCCCACGCGGCCCATGTGGCCTACCAAGAGGGGTGGCCCCTCCCAGTGGACCCCCGGAACCCTTCCGGTGGCCCCGGTACAATACCGATATGCCCCCGAAACTTTCCGGTGTCCGCATGACAACTTCCCATATATAAATCTTTACCTCCGGACCCTTCCGGAACTCCTTGTGACGTCCGGGATCTCATCCGGGACTCCGAAAAACATTCGGTAATCACATACAAGTCTTCCTAATAACCCTAGCATCACCGAACCTTAAGTGTGTAGACCCTACGGGTTCGGGAGACATGCAGACATGACCGAGACGGCTCTCAGGTCAATAACCAACAGCGGGATCTGGATACCCATGTTGGCTCCCACATGCTCCTTGATGATGTCATCAGATGAACCACGATGTCGAGGATTCAAGCAACCCCGTATGCAATTCCCTTTGTCAGACGGTATGTTACTTGCCCGAGACTCGATCGTTGGTATCCCAATACCTCGTTCAGTCTCGTTACCGGCAAGTCACTTTACTCGTACCTTAATGCATGATCCCGTGACCAGACACTTGGTCACTTTGAGCTCATTATGATGATGCACTACCGAGTGGGCCCAGTGATACCTCTCCATCATACAGAGTGACAAATCCCAGTCTCGATCCGTGTCAACCCAACAGACACTTTCGGAGATACCTGTAGTGCACCTTTATAGTCACCCAGTTACGTTGTGACGTTTGGTACACCCAAAGCACTCCTAAGGTATTCGGGAGTTACACGATCTCATGGTCTAAGGAAGAGATACTTGACATTGGAAAAGCTCTAGCAAAACGAACTACACGATCTTGTGCTATGCTTAGGATTGGGTCTTGTCCATCACATCATTCTCCTAATGATGTGATCCCGTTGTCAACAACATCTAATGTCCATAGTCAGGAAACCATAACTATCCGTTGACCAACGAGCTAGTCAACTAGAGGCTTACTAGGGACGTATTGTGGTCTATGTATTCGCACGTGTATTACGATTTCCGGATAATACAATTATAGCATGAATAAAAGACAATTATCATGAACAAGGAAATATAATAATAATGCTTTTATTATTGCCTCTAGGGCATATTTCCAACAGTCTCCCACTTGCACTAGAGTCAATAATCTAGTTACATTGTGATGAATCGAACACCCATAGAGTTCTGGTGTTGATCATGTTTTGCTCGCGAGAGAGGTTTAGTCAACGGATCTGCGACATTCAGATCCGTATGTACTTTGCAAATATCTATGTCTCCATCTTGAACATTTTCACGGATGGAGTTGAAACGACGCTTGATGTGCCTGGTCTTCTTGTGAAACCTAGGCTCCTTGGCAAGGGCAATAGCTCCAGTGTTGTCACAGAAGAGTTTGATCGGCCCCAACGCATTGGGTATGACTCCTAGGTCGGTGATGAACTCCTTCACCCAAATTGCTTCATGCGCTGCCTCCGAGGCTGCCATGCACCAGCTTACTGCTCCACCATTCAACATATACACGTATCCAGTTTGTGACTTAGAGTCATCCAGATCTGTGTCGAAGCTAGCGTTGACGTAACCCTTTACGACGAGCTCTTCGTCACCTCCATAAACGAGAAACATGTCCTTTGTCCTTTTCAGGTACTTCAGGATATTCTTGACTGTTGTCCAGTGTTACTTGTCGGGATTACTTTGGTATCTTCCTACCAAACTTACGGAAAGGTTTACATCAGGTCTGGTACACAGCATGGCATACATAATAGATCCTATGGCTGAAGCATAGGGGATGACACTCATCTCTTCTTTATCTTTTGCCGTGGTCGGGCATTGAGCCGAGCTCAATCTCACACCTTGCAATACAGGCAAGAACCCCTTCTTGGACTGATCCATTTTGAACTTCTTCAAAATCTTATCAAGGTATGTGCTTTATGAAAGACCTATGAGGCGTCTCGATCTATCTCTATAGATCTTGATGCCTAATATATAAGCAGCTTCTCCAAGGTCCTTCATTGAAAAACACTTATTCAAGTAGGCCTTAATGCTGTCCAAAAGTTCTATATCATTTCCCATCAAAAGTATGTCATCTACATATAATATGAGAAATGCTACAGAGCTCCCACTCACTTTCTTGTAAACGCAGGCTTCTCCATAAGTCTGCATAAACCCAAACGCTTTGATCATCTCATCAAAGAAAATGTTCCAACTCCGAGATGCTTGCACCAGCCCATAAATGGATCGCTGGAGCTTGCATACTTTGTTAGCATTCTTAGGATTGACAAAACCCTCTGGCTGCATCATATACAGTTCTTCCTTAAGATGCCCGTTAAGGAATGCCGTTTTGACGTCCATCTGCCATATCTCATAATCATAGTATGCGGCAATTGCTAACATGATTCGGACGGACTTAAGCTTCGCTACGGGAGAGAAAGTCTCATCGTAGTCAATCCCTTGAACTTGCCGATAACCCTTAGCGACAAGTCAAGCTTTATAGATGGTGACATTACCATCCGCATCCGTCTTCTTCTTAAAGATCCATTTGTTTTCTATCGCTCGCCGATCATCGGGCAAGTCAGTCAAAGTCCATACTTTGTTTTCATACATGGATTCTATCTCGGATTTCATGGCTTCTAGCCATTTGTTGGAATCTGGGCCCGCCATTGCTTCTTCATAGTTCGAAGGTTCACTGTTGTCCAACAACATGATTTCCAGGACAGGGTTGCCGTACCACTCTGGTGCGGAACGTGTCCTTGTGGACCTACGAAGTTTAGTAGCAACTTGATCCGAAGTACCTTGATCATCATCATTGTTTTCCTCTTCAGTTGGTGTAGGCATCACAGGAACATTTTCCTGAGCTGCACTACTATCCCGTTCAAGAGGTAGTACTTCGTCGAGTTCTACTTTCCTCCCACTTACATCTTTCGAGAGAAACTCTTTTTCCAGAAAGGATCCGTTCTTGGCAAAAAAGATCTTGCCCTCAGATCTTAAGTAGAAGGTATACCCAATGGTTTCTTTAGGGTATCCTATGAAGACGCATTTTTCCGACTTGGGTTCGAGCTTTTCAGGTTGAAGTTTCTTGACATAAGCATCGCATCCCCAAACTTTTAGAAACGACAGCTTAGGTTTCTTCCCAAACCATAATTCATACGGTGTCGTCTCAACGGATTTAGACGGTGCCCTATTTAAAGTAAATGTAGCTGTCTCTAGAGCGTATCCCCAAAATGATAGCGGTAAATCGGTAAGTGACATCATAGATCGCACCATATCCAATAGAGTGCGATTACGACATTCGGACACACCGTTACGCTGAGGTGTTCCAGGCGGCGTGAGTTGTGAAATGATTCCACATTTTCTTAAGTGTGTACCAAATTCGTGACTTTAAATATTCTCCTCCACGATCCGATCGTAAGAACTTTATCTTTCGGTCACGTTGATTCTCTACTTCATTCTGAAATTCCTTGAACTTTTCAAAGGTCTCAGACTTGTGTTTCATCAGGTAGACATACCCATATCTACTCAAGTCATCAGTGAGAGTGAGAACATAACGATATCCTCCACGAGCCTCAACACTCATTGGACCGCACACATCGGTATGTATGATTTCCAACAAGTTGGTTGCTCGCTCCATTTCCGGAGAACGGGGTCTTGGTCATTTTGCCCATGAGGCATGGTTCGCATGTGTCAAATGATTCATAATCGAGAGACTCTAAAAGTCCATCAGCATGGAGCTTCTTCATGCGCTTGACACCAATGTGACCAAGGCGGCAGTGCCACAAGTATGTGGGACTATCGTTATCAACTTTACATCTTTTGGTATTCACGCTATGAATATGTGTAACATTACATTCAAGATTCATCAAGAATAAACCATTGACCATCGGGGCATGACCATAAAACATATCTCTCATATAAATAGAACAACCATTATTCTCGGATTTAAATGAGTAGCCATCTCGTATTAAACGAGATCCAGATACAATGTTCATGCTCAAACTTGGCACTAAATAACAATTATTGAGGTTCATAACTAATCCCGTAGGTAAATGTAGAGGTAGCGTGCCGACGGCGATCACATCGACCTTGGAACCATTCCTGACGCGCATCGTCACCTCGTCCTTCGCCAGTCTCCGCTTATTCCGCAGCTCCTGCTGTGAGTTACAAATGTGAGCAACGGCACCGGTATCGAATACCCAGGAGTTACTACGAGTACTGGTAAGGTACACATCAATCACATGTATATCAAATATACCTTTAGTGTTGCCGGCCTTCTTGTCTGCTAAGTATTTGGGGCAGTTCCGCTTCCAGTGACCCTTCCCCTTGCAATAAAAGCACTCAGTTTCAAGCTTGGGTCCATTCTTTGACTTCTTCCCGGCAACTGGCTTACCGGGCGCGGCAACATCTTTGCCGTCCTTCTTGAAGTTCTTTTTACCCTTGCCCTTCTTGAACTTAGTGGTCTTATTGACCATCAACACTTGATGTTCTTTCTTGATTTCAACCTCTGCTGACTTCAGCATTGAAAATACTTCAGGAATGGTCTTCACCATCCCCTGCATATTGTAGTTCATCACAAAGCTCTTGTAGCTGGGTGGGAGCGACTGAAGGATTCTGTCAATGACCGCCTCATCCGGGAGGTTAATGTCCAGCTGGGACAGGGAGTTGTGCAACCCAGACATTTTGAGCATATGCTCACTGACAGAACTATTTTCCTCCATCTTACAACTATAGAACTTGTCGGAGACTTCATATCTCTCGACCCGGGCATGAGCTTGGAAAACTAGTTTCAGCTCCTCGAACATCTCATATGCTCCGTGTTGCTCAAAACACTTTTGGAGCCCCGGTTCTAAGCTGTAAAGCATGCTGCACTGAACGAGGGAGTAATCATCAGCGCGAGACTGCCAAGCATTCATAATGTCTTGGTTCTCTGGGACGGGAGCGTCACCTAGCGGTCCTTGTAGGACATATTGTTTCCTGGTAGCTATGAGGATGATCCTCAAGTTCCGGACCTAGTCCGTATAGTTGCTGCCATCATCTTTCAGCTTGGTTTTCTCTAGGAACGCGTTGAAGTTCATGTTGACATGAGTGTTGGCCATTTGATCTACAAGACATATTTGCAAAGGTTTTAGACTAAGTTCATGATAATTAAGTTCATCTAATCAAATTATTATAATGAACTCCCACTCAGATTAGACATCCCTCTAGTCATCTAAGTGTTACACGATCCGAGTCGACTAGGCCGTGTCTGATCATCACGTGAGACGGACTAGTCATCCTCGGTCAACATTCTCATGTTGATCGTATCTTCCATACGACTCGTGTTCGACCTTTCGGTCTCCGTGTTCCGAGGCCATGTCTGTACATGCTAGGCTCGTCAAGTTAACCCTAAGTGTTTTGCATGTGTAAAACTGTCTTACACCCGTTGTATGTGAATGTAAGGATCTATCACACCCGATCATCACGTGGTGCTTCGAAATGACGAACCTTAGCAATGGTGCAGAGTTAGGGGAGAACACTTCTTGAAATTTTTTGTAAGGGATCATCTTATTTACTACCGTCGTTCTAAGTAAACAAGATGCATAAACATAATAAACATCACATGCAATTATATAATAGTGACATGATATGGCCAATATCATATAGCTCCTTCGATCTCCATCTTCGGGGCTCCATGATCATCTTCGTCACCGGCATGACACCATGATCTCCATCATCATGATCTCCATCATCGTGTCTTCATGAAGTTGTCACGCCAACGACTATTTCTACTTCTATGGCTAACGCGTTTAGCAATAAATTAAAGGAATTTACATGGCGTTCTTCAATGACACGCAGGTCATACAAAAAATAAAGACAACTCCTATGGCTCCTGCCGGTTATCATACTCATCGACATGCAAGTCGTGATTCCTATTACAAGAACATGATCTCATACATCACAATATATCATTCATCACAACTTCTGGCCATCTCACATCACATGACAATTGCTGCAAAAACAAGTTAGACGTCCTCTAATTGTTGTTGCATCTTTTACGTGGCTGCAATTGGGTTCTAGCAAGAACGTTTTCTTACCTACGAATAACCACAACGTGATCTTGTCAACTTCTATTTACCCTTCATAAGGACCCTTTTCATCGAATCCGCTTCAACTAAAGTGGGAGAGACAGACACTCGCCAGCCACCTTATGCAACTAGTGCATGTCAGTCGGTGGAACCGGTCTCACGTAAGCGTACGTGTAAGGTTGGTCTGGGCCGCTTCATCCCACAATACCGCTGAAGCAAGATAAGACTAGTAGCGGCAAGCAAGTTGACAAGATCTACGCCCACAACAAAATTGTGTTCTACTCGTGCAATAGAGAACTACGCATAGACCTAGCTCTGATACCACTATTGGGGGACGTTGCAGAAAATTAAAATTTTCCTACGGTTTCACCAAGATCCATCTATGAGTTCATCTAAGCAACGAGTCAAGGGAGTGAGTTTGCATCTACATACTGTTGGAAATATGCCCTAGAGGCAATAATAAAAGTATTATTATTATATTTCCTTGTTCATGATAATTGTCTTTTATTCATGCTATAACTGTATTATCCAGAAATCGTAATACACGTGTGAATACATAGACCACAATCTGTCCCTAGTGAGCCTCTAGTTGACTAGCTCGTTGTGATCAACAGATAGTCATGGTTTCCTGGCTATGGACATTGGATGTCGTTGATAACGGGATCACATCATTAGGAGAATGATGAGATGGACAAGACCCAATCCTAAGCCTAGCACAAGATCATGTAGTTCGTATGCTAAAGCTTTTCTAATGTCAAGTATCATTTCCTTAGACCATGAGATTGTGCAACTCCCGGATACCGTAGGAGTGCTTTGGGTGTGCCAAACGTCACAACGTAACTGGGTGGCTATAAAGGTACACTACGGGTATCTCTAAAAGTGTCTGTTGGGTTGGCACGAATCGAGATTGGGATTTGTCACTCCGTGTAAGCGGAGAGGTATCTCTGGGCCCACTCGGTAAGACATCATCATAATGTGCACAATGTGATCAAGGAGTTGATCACGGGATGATGTGTTACGGAACGAGTAAAGAGACTTGCCGGTAACGAGATTGAACAAGGTATCGGTATACCGACGATCGAATCTCGGGCAAGTACCATACCGCTAGACAAAGGGAATTGTATACGGGATTGATTGAGTCCTTGACATCGTGGTTCATCCGATGAGATCATCGTGGAACATGTGGGATCCAACATGGGTATCCAGATCCCGCTGTTGGTTATTGACCGGAGAACATCTCGGTCATGTCTGCATGTCTCCCGAACCCGTAGGGTCTACACACTTAAGGTTCGATGACGCTAGGGTTATAAAGGAAGCTTGTATGTGGTTACCGAATGTTGTTCGGAGTCCCGGATGAGATCCCGGACATCACGAGGAGTTCCGGAATGGTCCGGAGGTAAAGATTTATATATAGGAAGTCCTGTTTCGGCCATCGGGACAAGTTTCGGGGTCATCGGTATTGTACCGGGACCACCGGAAGGGTCCCGGGGGCCCACCGGGTGGGGCCACCTGCCCCGGGGGGGCACATGGGCTGTAGGGGGTGCGCCTTGGCCTACATGGGCCAAGGGCACCAGCCCCTAGAGGCCCATGCGCCAAGATATAGGAAAAAGGGGAGAGTCCTAAAGGGGGAAGGCACCTCCGAGGTGCCTTGGGGAGGATGGACTCCTCCCCCCTCTTAGCCGCACCCTTTCCTTGGAGGAAGGGGCAAGGCTGCGCCTCCCCCCTCTCCCCTGCCCCTATATATAGTGGAGGGGAGGGAGGGCATCCATACCTGAGCCCTTGGCGCCTCCCTCCCTCCCGTGACACCTCCTCCTCTCCCGTAGGTGCTTGGCGAAGCCCTGCAGGATTGCCAGGCTCCTCCATCACCACCACGCCGTTGTGCTGCTGCTGGATGGAGTCTTCCTCAACCTCTCCCTCTCTCCTTGCTGGATCAAGGCGTGGGAGACATCGTCGAGCTGTACGTGTGTTGAACGCGGAGGTGTCGTCCGTTCGGCACTAGATCATCGGTGATCTGAATCACGACGAGTACGACTCCATCAACCCCGTTCACTTGAACGCTTCCGCTTAGCGATCTACAAGGGTATGTAGATGCACTCTCCTTTCTACTCGTTGCTGGTCTCTCCATAGATAGATCTTGGTGATACGTAGGAAAATTTTGAATTTCTGCTACATTCCCCAACAGTGGCATCATGAGCTAGGTCTATTGCGTAGATTCTTTGCACGAGTAGAACACAAAGTAGTTGTGGGCGTCGATATTGTTCAATATGCTTGCCGTTACTAGTCTTATCTTGATTCGGCGGCATCGTGGGATGAAGCGGCCCGGACCAACCTTACACGTACGCTTACGTGAGACCGGTTCCACCGACAAACATGCACTAGTTGCATAAGGTGGCTGGCGGGTGTCTGTCTCTCCCACTTTAGTCGGATTGGATTCGATGAAAAGGGTCCTTATGAAGGGTAAATAGCAATTGGCATATCATGTTGTGGTTCATGCGTAGGTAAGAAACGTTCTTGCTAGAAACCCATAGCAGCCACGTAAAACATGCAAACAACAATTAGAGGACGTCTAACTTGTTTTTGCAGGGTATGCTATGTGATGTGATATGGCCAAAAGGATGTGATGAATGATATATGTGATGTATGAGATTGATCATGTTCTTGTAATAGGAATCACGACTTGCATGTCGATGAGTATGACAACCGGCAGGAGCCATAGGAGTTGTCTTTATTTATTTGTGACCTGCGCGTCAACTTAAACGTCATGTAATTACTTTACTTTATTGCTAACCGTTAGCCATAGTAGTAGAAGTAATAGTTGGCGAGGCAACTTCATGAAGACACGATGATGGAGATCATGATGATGGAGATCATGGTGTCATGCCGGTGACGATGATGATCATGGAGCTCCGAAGATGGAGATCAAAAGGAGCAAAGTGATGATGGCCATACCATGTCACTATTTGATTGCATGTGATGTTTATCATATTATACATCTTATTTGCTTAGAACGACGGTAGCAAATAAGATGATCCCTTACAACAATTTCAAGAAGTGTTCTCCCCTAACTGTGCACCGTTGCGACAGTTCGCTGTTTCAAAATATCACGTGATGATCGGGTGTTTTATTCAGACGTTCAAATACAACGGGTGTTGACGAGCCTAGCATGTACAGACATGGCCTCGGAACACATGCAAAACACTTAGGGATAACTTGACGAGCCTAGCATGTACAGACATGGCCTCGGAACACGGTAGACCGAAAGGTCGAGCATGAGTCGTATAGAAGATACGATCAACATGAAGATGTTCACCGATGTTGACTAGTCCGTCTCACGTGATGATCGGACACGGCCTAGTTTGACTCGGATCATGTAATCACTTAGATGACTAGAGGGATGTCTATCTGAGTGGGAGTTCATAAGATGAACTTAATTATCCTGAACATAGTCAAAAGGTTTTTGCAAATTATGTCGTAGCTCACGCTATAGTTCTACTGTTTAGATATGTTCCTAGAGAAAAATTAGTTGAAAGTTGATAGTAGCAATTATGCGGACTAGGTCCATAAACTGAGGATTGTCCTCATTGCTTCATAGAAGGCTTATGTCCTTAATGCACCGCTCAGTGTGCTGAACCTCGAACGTTGTCTGTGGATGTTTCGAACATCGAACATACACGTTTTGATAACTACATGATAGTTCAGTTAAACGGTTTAGAGTTGAGGCACCAAAGACGTTTTTGAAACATCGCGAAACATATGAGATGTTTTGAGGGCTGAAATTGGGATTTCAGGCTCGTGCCCATGTCAAGAGGTATAAGACCTCCGATGACTTTCTTAACCTGCAAACTAAGGAGAAAAGCCCAATTGTTGAGCTTGTGCTCAGATTGTCTGAATACAACAATCATTTGAATCGAGTGGGAGTTGATCTTCCAGATAAGACAGTGATGGTTCTCCAAAGTCATTGCCACCAAGCTGTTAGAGCTTCATGATGAACTATAACATATCAGGGATAGATATGATGATCCTTGAGGTATTCGCGATGTTTGACACCGCGAAAGTAGAAATCAAGAAGGAGCATCAATTGTTGATGGTTGGTGAAACCACTAGTTTCAAGAAGGGCAAGGGCAAGAAGGGATACTTCATGAGACGGCAAATCAGCTGCTGCTCTAGTGAAGAAACCCAAGGTAAAACCCAAACCTGAGACTAAGTGCTTCTGTAATAAGGGGAACAACCACTAGAGCAGAATTACCCTAGATACTTGGTAGATAAGAAGGCTGGCAAGGTCGATAGAAGTATATTGGATATACATTGTGTTAAAGTGTACTTTACTAGTACTCCTAGTAGCACCAGGGTATTAGATACCGGTTCAGTTGCTAAGTGTTAGTAACTCGAAACAAAAGGCTACGGAATAAACGGAGACTAGCTAAAGGTGAGCTGACGATATGTGTTGGAAGTTTTTCCAAGCTTGATATGATCAAGCATCGCACGCTCCCTCTACCAAAGAGATTGGTGTTAAACCTAAATAATTGTTATTTGGTGTTTGCGTTGAGCATAGACATGATTGGATTACGTCTATCGCAATACGGTTATTCATTTAAGGAGAATAATGGTTACTCTGTTTATTTGAATAATACCTTCAATGGTCTTACACCTAAAATGAATGGTTTATTAAATCTCGATCGTAGTGATACACATGTTCATGCCAAAAGATAGTAATGATAGTACCACCTACTTGTGGCACTGCCACGTAAGTCATATCGGTATAAAACGCATGAAGAAGCTCCATATTGATGGATCTTTGGGCTCACTCGTTTTTGAAAAGTTTGAGACATGCGAACCATGTCTATTGGTGTATATGCATGAAGAAACTCCATGCAAATGGACCATTTTGACTCACTTGATTTTGAATCACTTGGGACATGCAAATCATACCACACGGGCAAGATGACTGAAAAGCCTCGTTTTCAGTAAGATGGAACAAGATAGCAACTTGTTGGAAGTAATACATTTTGATGTGTACAGTCCAATGAGTGCTGAGGCATGTAGTGGATATTGTTGTGTTCTTACTTCACAGATAATTTGAGTGGATGTTGAGTACATTTGCTTGATGAATCATGAGTCTGAATTATTGAAAGGTTCAAGTAATTTCAGGGTGAAGTTGAAAGATCGTCGTGACAAGAGGATAAAATATCTATGATATGATCATAGAGATGAATATCTGAATTACGAGTTTGGCACAGAATTAAGACATTGTGGAAATAGTTTCACAACTAATACAGCCTGGAACACCATAGTGTGATGGTGTGTCCGAACATCATAACTGCACCCTATTGGATATGATGCATACCATGATGTCTCTTATCAAAGTACCACTATAGTTTATGGGTTAGGCATTAGAGACAACCACATTCACTTTAAGTAGGGCACCACGTAATTCCGTTGAGATGACACCGTATGAATTATGGTTTAGAGAAACCTAAGCTGTCATTTCTTAAAAGTTTGGGGCTGCGACGCTTATGTGAAAAAGTTTCAGGATTGATAAGCTCGAACCCAAAGCGGATAAAATGCATCTTCATAGGACACCCAAAACAGTTGGGTATACCTCCTGTCTCAGATCCGAAAGCAATAAGGGGTTGTTTCTAGAATCGGGTCCTTTCTCGAGGAAAAGTTTCTCTCGAAAGAATTGAGTGGGAGGATGGTGGAGACTTGATGAGGTTATTGAACCGTCACTTCAACAAGTGTGTAGCAGGGCATAGGAAGTTGTTCCTGTGGCACCTACACCAATTGAAGTAGAAGCTTATCAAGTCACTACCGTACCTCGTAGGATGACAAGGATGCGTACTACTTCAGAGTGGTACGTAATCCTGTCTTGGAAGTCATGTTGCTGGACAACAATGAACCTACGAGCTATGGAGAAGCGATGGTGGGCCCAAGTTCCGACAAATGGTTAGAAGCCATAAAATCCGAGATAGGATCCATGTATGAAAACAAAGTGTAGACTTTGGAAGAACTACTTGATGGTTGTAAGGCTATTAGGTACATATGGATTTTGAAAGGAAGACAGACAATGATGGTAAGTGTCACCATTAAGAAAGCTCGACTTGTCGTTAAGATGTTTTCCGACAAGTTCAAGGAGTTGACTGCGATGAGACTTTCTCACTCGTAGCGATGCTAAGAGTCTGTTGGAATTATATTAGCGATTACTGCATTATTTATGAAATCTTGCAGATAGGATGTCAAAACATTATTTCCTCGACGATTTTTGAGGAAAGGTTGTATGTGATACAACCGGAAGGTTTTGTCTATCCTGAAATATGCTAATAAGTATGCAAAGCTCCAGCAATCCTTCTGAGGACTGGAGTGAGCATCTCGGAGTTGGAATGTATGCTTTGATGATGATCAAAGATTTTGGGTGTATACAAAGTTTATGAGAAACTTGTATTTCCAAAGAAGTGAGTGGGAGCACTATAGAATTTCTGATGAGTATATGTTGTTGACATATTAATGATCAGAAATGACGTAGAATTTCTGGAAAGCATATAGGGTTATTTGGAAAGTGTTTTCAATGGAAAACCTGGATTAAGCTACTTGAACATTGAGCATCAAGATCTATAAGGATAGATTAAAACGCTTAATGGTACTTCCAAATGAGCACATACCTTGACATGATCTTGAAGGTGTTCAAGATGGATCAGTCAAAAAAAAGGAGTTCTTGCCTGAGTTGTAAGGTATGAAGTTAAGACTTAAAGCTCGACCATGGCAGAATAGAGAGAAAGGACTAAGGTCGTCCCCTATGCATAAGACGTAGGCTCTACAGTATGCTATGTTGTGTACCGCACCTGAAGTGTGCCTTGCCATGAGTCAGTCAAGGGGTACAAGAGTGATCCAAGAATGGATCACGGGACAGCGGTCAAAGTTATCCTTAGTAACTAGTGGACTAAGGAATTTTCTCGATTATGGAGGTGGTAAAGGGGTTCATCGTAAAGGGTTACGTCGATGCAAGCTTAACACCTATCCGGATAGCTCTGAGTAGAGATACCGGATACGTATAATGGAGCAACAATTTAGAATAGCTCCAAGTAGAACAGTTATTTGGAATAGCTCCAAATAGAGCGTGGTAGCTGCATCTAGGAGATGACATAGGGATTTGTAAAGCACACACGGATCTGAAAGATTCAGACCCGTTGACTATAACATCTCTCACAAGCAACATGATCAAACCCAAAACTCTTTGGGTGTTAGTCACATGGGGATGTGACCTTGAGTGTTAATCACATATCGATGTGAACTAGATTATTGACTCTAGTGCAAGTGGGAGACTGTTGGAAATATGCCCTAGAGGCAATAATAAAAGTATTATTATTATATTTCCTTGTTCATGATAATTGTCTTTTATTCATGCTATAACTGTATTATCCGGAAATCATAATACACGTGTGAATACATAGACCACAATCTGTCCCTAGTGAGCCTCTAGTTGACTAGCTCGTTGTGATCAACAGATAGTCATGGTTTCCTGGCTATGGACATTGGATGTCGTTGATAACGGGATCACATCATTAGGAGAATGATGAGATGGACAAGACCCAATCCTAAGCCTAGCACAAGATCATGTAGTTCGTATGCTAAAGCTTTTATAATGTCAAGTATCATTTCCTTAGACCATGAGATTGTGCAACTCCCGGATACCGTAGGAGTGCTTTGGGTGTGCCAAACGTCACAACGTAACTGGGTGGCTATAAAGGTACACTACGGGTATCTCTGAAAGTGTCTGTTGGGTTGGCACGAATCGAGATTGGGATTTGTTACTCCGTGTAAGCGGAGAGGTATCTCTGGGCCCACTCGGTAAGACATCATCATAATGTGCACAATGTGATCAAGGAGTTGATCACGGGATGATGTGTTATGGAACGAGTAAAGAGACTTGCCGGTAACGAGATTGAACAAGGTATCGGTATACCGACGATCGAATCTCGGGCAAGTACCATACCGCTAGACAAAGGGAATTGTATACGGGATTGATTGAGTCCTTGACATCGTGGTTCATCCGATGAGATCATCGTGGAACATGTGGGAGCCAACATGGGTATCCAGATACCGCTGTTGGTTATTGACCGGAGAACATCTCGGTCATGTCTGCGTGTCTCCCGAACCCGTAGGGTCTACACACTTAAGGTTCGATGACGCTAGGGTTATAAAGGAAGCTTGTATGTGGTTACCGAATGTTGTTCGTAGTCCCGGATGAGATCCCGGACGTCACGAGGAGTTCCGGAATGGTCCGGAGGTAAAGATTTATATATAGGAAGTCCTGTTTCGGCCATCGGGACAAGTTTCGGGGTCATCGGTATTGTACCGGGACCACCGGAAGGGTCCCGGGGGCCCACCGGGTGGGGCCACCTGCCCCGGGGGGCCACATGGGCTGTAGGGGGTGCGCCTTGGCCTACATGGGCCAAGGGCACCAGCCCCTAGAGGCCCATGCGCCAAGATATAGGAAAAAGGGGAGAGTCCTAAAGGGGGAAGGCACCTCCGAGGTGCCTTGGGGAGGATGGACTCCTCCCCCCCCCTCTTAGCCGCACCCTTTCCTTGGAGGAAGGGGCAAGGCTGCGCCTCCCCCCTCTCCCCTGCCCCTATATATAGTGGAGGGGAGGGAGGGCATCCATACCTGAGCCCTTGGCGCCTCCCTCCCTCCCGTGACACCTCCTCCTCTCTCGTAGGTGCTTGGCGAAGCCCTGCAGGATTGCCACGCTCCTCCATCACCACCATGCCGTTGTGCTGCTGCTGGATGGAGTCTTCCTCAACCTCTCCCTCTCTCCTTGCTGGATCAAGGCGTGGGAGACATCGTCGAGCTGTACGTGTGTTGAACGCGGAGGTGCCGTCCGTTCGGCACTAGATCATCGGTGATCTGAATCACGACGAGTACGACTCCATCAACCCCGTTCACTTGAACGCTTCCGCTTAGCAATCTACAAGGGTATGTAGATGCACTCTCCTTCCCCTCGTTGCTAGTCTCTCCATAGATAGATCTTGGTGACATGTAGGAAAATTTTGAATTTCTGCTACGTTCCCCAACACATACCACTTGTAGATCGCGTGCGGAAGCGTACAAGGGAAGGGTGATGATGGAGTCGTACTCGCCGTGATTCAGATCACTGATGACCAAGTGCTGAACAGACAGCACCTCCACGTTCAACACACGTATGGTACGGACGACGTCTCCTCCGTCTTGATCCAGCAAGGAGGAAGGAGAGGTTGAGGAAGACAGCTCCAACGGCAGCACGACGGCGTGGTGTTGGTGGAGAAGCAGCACTCCGGCAGGGCTTCGCCAAGCACGTGACGGAGGAGGAGAGGTGTTGGGGAGGGGAGGGGCTGCGCCTTGGGTTGTGTCCTGCAGCCCTCCCCTCACCCCTCTATTCATAGGGGAAGGGGCAAGGGGGGCCGGCCCCTCTAGATGGGATCTAGAGGGGCGGCGGCGGCCAGGGAGGGGGGACTTGCCCCCCAAGCAAAGGGGGCGCCCCCTCTAGGGTTCCCCCCCCCTCCCAACCCTAGGCGCATGGGACCAAGGGGGGCGCGCCCAGCCCTCCAGGGGCTGGTTCCCTGCCCCCACGCGGCCCATGTGGCCCACCAAGAGGGGTGGCCCCTCCCGGTGGACCCCCGGAACCCTTCCGGTGGCCCCGGTACAATACCGATATGCCCCCGAAACTTTCCGGTGTCCGCATGACAACTTCCCATATATAAATCTTTACCTCCGGACCCTTCCGGAACTCCTCGTGACGTCTGGGATCTCATCCGGGACTCCGAACAACATTCGGTAATCACATACAAGTCTTCCTAATAACCCTAGCGTCACCGAACCTTAAGTGTGTAGACCCTACGGGTTCGGGAGACATGCAGACATGACCGAGACGGCTCTCAGGTCAATAACCAACAGCGGGATCTGGATACCCATGTTGGCTCCCACATGCTCCTCGATGATGTCATCAGATGAACCACGATGTCGAGGATTCAAGCAACCCCGTATGCAATTCCCTTTGTCAGACGGTATGTTACTTGCCCGAGACTCGATCGTTGGTATCCCAATACCTCGTTCAGTCTCGTTACCGGCAAGTCACTTTACTCATACCGTAATGCATGATCCCGTGACCAGACACTTGGTCACTTTGAACTCATTATGATGATGCACTACCGAGTGGGCCCGGTGATACCTCTCCGTCATACGGAGTGACAAATCCCAGTCTCGATCCGTGTCAACCCAACAGACACTTTCGGAGATACCTGTAGTGCACCTTTATAGTCACCCAGTTACATTGTGACGTTTGGTACACCCAAAGCACTCCTACGGTATCCGGGAGTTACACGATCTCATGGTCTAAGGAAGAGATACTTGACATTGGAAAAGCTCTAGCAAAACGAACTACACGATCTTGTGCTATGCTTAGGATTGGGTCTTGTCCATCACATCATTCTCCTAATGATGTGATCCCGTTGTCAACAACATCTAATGTCCATAGTCAGGAAACCATAACTATCCGTTGACCAACGAGCTAGTCAACTAGAGGCTTACTAGGGACGTATTGTGGTCTATGTATTCACACGTGTATTACGATTTCCGGATAATACAATTATAGCATGAATAAAAGACAATTATCAGGAACAAGGAAATATAATAATAATGCTTTTATTATTGCCTCTGGGGCATATTTCCAACAAGGGCTCCTTAGGATTTGCGTCTTTTGTTCCCTGCGAGGAACCAAGAACATACCCCGTGGGGGTTTGTAAAGCGTCTGTAATCTCTTTTGTTAATGTGATCCTCATCGCGAGGTAGTATGAGATGCTCGTCCTGTCCCAGCTTGGTCCTTCCTTTCTAATCCCGTGAGGGCCTGCTGCTCTGCACCGACAGGTCCCGGGCCCCAGGCAGGCTTCAGCCACCACTGGGATGCCAGGTCGCGATGCCGTGGTCAAGGCCAGGAGGTGAGCGGCCCAAGGTGCAGTAAGAGCCCCTGAGTCGCGATGCTCAGGGGGTCCCCTTTGGCGCTCAAGCAGCCGTCGCTCGGCGAGAAAGGAGCACAACGTCGCCGGCACAGGGCCGCATTAGGTACAAAGTTGGTGTCACGTTAGCTAGTAATTCCGGGAGTGACTTATCTTAGGAGCTTGAAGTCATTTCTCGGCTTTGCGCCTGGCCCACGCGTCAGCAGCTGGGAGTCTGCCTGGTGAGGTCCATGCGAGCCTCCTCCTTCTCCCCTGCACCCCCCTTCACGCTCTTCGTCCTCGGGTCCCGGCCCTCGAGCGGGCTCAGCTGTCGCTGGTATGCCAGGTCACGATGCCGTGGACAAGGCCAGGAGGTGAGGGCTGGAGGGTCAATAAGAGCCCATGAGTCACGATGCTCAGGTGCCCCCCCTTTAATGCCCAAGCAGTTCGTGCGGGTGAGAGGAAGAGAGGACGCGGAGGCCTCGCCCGACGTTGTCCCTCAGAGAGACCCTGTAAACTCATCATGAGAAAAACAAGAGTTGCCATCGCAATTGTCAGCCAGCCACCGGTTGCTCTCGGGGAGTGATGAGGGCACTGAGGGCTTGGTGAGGTGGCACTCTGCGGGGAAGCCGCGGCCAGAGCTCCACCACTCAGGTTTGTCGATGTGTAGGGACGGACCCATGCACATGCGTCGTGCCAGGGAGAGCAGCTCCGAAGGTTGGTGCCAATCGAGCGGGCGGCCAAGTCAAGCAGGTTAAGTATGAAAGGGTAGATTAGCTTAGGCAGGTGCGAGAGCGATACACGCCACTGGGTCAGGCCCGAGCGGCTTGGGGATAATGCAGCCTAAGGGGCGCCCCCAACAAGGTAAGCAAAGAACATGAGCAAAATGGATACATGCCGCAGGGACGGACCCACGCGACTTGGGAATGATGCAGCCCTGTGGGCGCTCCCAGCTGAAATGGAACTTTGAAAGATGTCACCTGATATGGTTGAAGTTGAAGGGATGCTAAAGTAACTGACGACGCGTGATGCAGAAGCCGATCTTCACGAGCCCCCATGGCCCAGAGCCTCGGGAGGCTCCGGGGGCGCTGGCGGCTCTTCAAGGACCATCTCCATCTCTGCCAGGACTGCGTAATACCTGACCTCCTGAGCCTCCAGAATGCTCCTCAGCAGGCGCTGATGAGCGGCGACCGCGTTCGGCAGGCCGAAGGGCATGCGAACGTAGCTGTGAGGTGGACCCTCGCAACGCCCCACGCGCGAAGACCAGAGGCGCTCCTGAGACGCGGCTCGGTTGAGCCCTGGTATGTCGATGCAGACGCGCAACCCACCATCCTCGCCCGGATGGGGGGCTACGGTGGGTAAGCGGCGGCTGCCGCGCATGATTCTTGACTCCTATAGCTCCTAAGTGTTTCTCGTGATGAACTCCTGAGGGTTTGGTCCTCCTTGCTTCACGCCATCCTGAGGGAAATGTGCTTTGAAACACGCCTCCAAGTGGTGCTCGAGCGCCTCCCTCGTGACCTTGGCAAGGTCGGTGGCCCTCCAGGAGAGAGCCCCCGAGCCTTGCCCGAGGAGGGCGCCGGGCGCGCCTTCCTATGCGATGGAGGGAGGCGCCCCTTGGACGAGCGCGGATCCTGGCGTGGTGCCCCTGGATGTGCCTGCCTCCTGATGGTTCAGACCAGGTGATGCTTTCTTCTTCTTAGGGACTGCCTCGGGAAGGCTCCCGCTCCTACGATCTGGGTCTTCGGTTGCCGCGGCCTGGAAGGCACGCTTGAGAGAACACACTGCATCCCTTTCCTGACAAGGTACTGTGATGACTCCACCGCTTCCTGGCATCTTGAGGACATTGTAGCCATGGTGAGTTACTGCCATGAACTTGGCCAGGGCTGGGTATCCGAGGATGGCGTTGTAGGGCAGGTGAATGTGGGCGATGTCAAAGTCAATGAGCTCGGTGCGGCAGTTGTTGTGCTGCCCAAAGGTGACAGGAAGGTGAACTTGCCCTATCAGAACAGTGGAACCATTGGTGACTCCTGAGAAAGGCTTGGTTGGCTGAAGCTGATCATATGGCACTTGGAGATTGTTGAATGTCTCGACGGACAGGACGTTGAGTCCTGCTCCGCCATCGATGAGGGTCCTGGTGACTTGCACATTGCTGATGACTGGGGAACAAAGCATCGGGAGGACTCCGGCCGTTGCTGTGCACTTGAGCTGATCCGCTGAGCTGAACGTGATAGCGCATGCGGACCATCTGAGAGGACGTGTGGCCTCAAGCTTGGGAGGACTGCATTCACCTCGCGAGCAAACTGCTTGAAGATGCACTGAGAGGCTGGGGCCTGGGCGCCGCCCAAGATGCAAGCGATTGCATGCGGCTCCTGGCAGCCCCCAACCCCCTCGTCCTGATGATGGTCTTCATTCCTCCTCGGTGGTGGTGCCAGAGGAGGGAGGCCTGCGTTTCCTTGAGGGCGATCCTCATGAGGCTGATCCCTCCAACCTCCCTTGCGAGGCTGGTCCTGCCAGCGGTCCTCACAAGGTCGGTCACACCACCCTTGGCGAGAGCCACGGTCTTCCCATCGTCCTCCACCTCTTCCTCCTCCTCGGCCATAGCCCCAGTCGTTGCGCTCGGGGCGTTGGCCGATACACCCATCTCGCACAGCCCTGAGCTCTTGGCATTCGTTGGTGTTGTGGGTGTGGAGGTCGTGGTACACGCAGTACCGGCTGCCCTTGGATGACTCAGGCTGATCCCTGCCTCGCTTGGTGTCTGGCCCCGCTGCGAGCACATCAGCCCCCTTGCGCTTCACGTCCTTGACCTTGGGCTTCTTCTCTTCTTGATCGGTAACCGAAAGCTCGAGGAGGGAAAGGCGCCCTTCCTCAGCCCTGGTGCACTTGGTCGCCAAGTTGAACAGCTCCAGGGATGTGCAGAGGTCTTCATGGATTGCTAGCTCCTCTTTCATCTTGATGTCACGCACACCGTCGGAGAAGGCTGAGATAATGGCTTCCTCAGTCACCCTGGGGATCTTGAGGCGAACGTTGTTGAAGCGCTGGATGTACTTCTGCAGGGTCTCTCCTGGCTGCTGCTTGATGCGGCGCAGGTCACTCATGGCCAGAGGCCGGTCGCGAGTGCCCTGGAAGTTGGGGATGAAGCGAGTGTGCATCTCGTCCCAGGAGGAGATCGTGCCAGGAGCCAGGTTTAGGAGCCAGGTGCGGGCACCGTCCTTGAGCACCATGGGGAACCAGTTGGCCATGACCTTTTCGTCCCCGTTGGCGGCTTCGATGCCCAGCTCGTAGAGCTGGAGGAACTCCACGGGGTCTGCAGTGTCATTGTAGCGTGGAGGTAGATCTGGCTTGAACTTGCCCGGCCAGGCCACGCTGCACAGCTCGGCGGTGAAGGCACGGCACCCTGCAGTGGCCATAGGAGGCCCGACGAAGGGCTTGATCTTGGAGGTCTCCGCGCGCTGCCGCTAGGAGCAGCGCGGGGTCTTGGCGCGCTCGAGAAGGAGCGCGGTCATGATGTGCCGGTGCAGGGAGAATACGGGCAGCTTCTTGAGGGCAAGGGATCTCTTGGCAGCTCTTTTCTTGTCGCGCAGGCATCGGACGCGGTGGGTCTCGTCCTGGGTCCGCGCACCGTGGAGCCAAGGTGCCTTCTTGAGGAGGAGGTGGCGGAGGCACCTCCTGATCCATGCGTCCTGCGCAGGATGGAGGGCGAGGCAGCGAGAGAGAGGGCATAGGAGAGCCCCCTGCAGCGCTGATGAGCTCGGTGATGCGGGCGAGCCAGTCCTCGTAGAGGTCGTCGACGGGACGATAGTGCAGGAGCTCACGTGCCAGGAGCAACGGGGCATGTGCGTCCGCAGGAGCGCGACGAGTGTGCAGCGACGAACCGGCTGGAGTCAGCGACGGGGTGGCGGTGCAGCCTTCCCTCCGCACCAAAGGATGCAGGGACGAGGCCTGCTGCTCGTTCCCCGCCGGGCCGGTGGCGGCAGGCGACGGGGGACGACAGGGGCATCCGCCGACGGGTGCCGTCTGGGCGACACGGGTGGCGAGAGTAGCCCGACGCTCGGTGCGAGCCCGACAAGCATCAGCCATGGATACTACGGAAGATCACACGCGACTAGCGGAAGAAAGATTCCAGCGCACCCCTACCTGGCACGCCTAATGTCGGATTTTGGGTTCCGGCAGACCCTTGAGGTTTGAACACTGGGGTGCGCGCGGAGATCTTTCCCCTACCAGCTCATGTATCGAAGTCTCGCAATGGATCTAGGCTAGAAAGAAGAACACAAAAGGGACATGAGATTTATACTAGTTCGGGCCACCATTGTGGTGTAATACCCTACTCCAGTGTGTGGTGTGGTGGACTGCCTCAGGGGCTGATGATGAACAGTACAAAGGGAGAACAACCTCGTGAGGGCTGTTCTTGAGTTGGTGCGATGAACTGCTTGGGAGAGTTCAGTCGCCTCTTGGATGCCTACCTGATCTCTGGATGTCCCTCTACTATGGTGGCTAGTCCTATATATAGAGCGAGTGGCCCTAGTCCTCTTCCCAAATATTGAGCGGGAAGGGCGCCAACAATTGGCCATTTTGAAGGGGAACATCTAGTACACTTATCCTGACTAAAGTCGGTCCTCGCCTGCCAAAGACTCTAACGATGACGCCGTCCTGGGCTCCACGATGACCTCCTTCCGGCCATTTCTCTGGTCTTGGTCTTGTTGCACCGAAACGGTAACCTTTGCCTCATGCGTTGGCCTGTGCTTGCCCCCTTTGCACCAAAGGGGAAACAAGGACACTGCGCAGGCCGGCGCCCGCCTGGGCTCGATCGTCATGGCTTGCGTCACGAGCACCTCGCGAGGTACCCCGCCTTTATCTCTCCGCCTCCTCACGAGCCTGCCTGATGAGGCTGCGCTTGAGGAAGCTTCTTGTCATCCGCCCCGCGAGGCTTGTCCCCTCGCGTGGGTCTTGAGCTCCAGTCGATGAAGATGGGTTGTACTGGGCCTTGCTTGAGCCACGCCGCAGGCCGCAGGCAGGCAAGTCTGGGGACCCCTGTTCCCAGAACGCTGACAGGCTTCCATGCAAAGATGTCCCGATTCTCACGGATGAACTCGATGAGCGTGGTTTCCTATTTGGGATCCAGATTGGCACTGATACTGAACTGCTTAGATGAATCCGAGGCCGACTCCTCCCACCAAGGCGAGGAGGAGAAGAAGAAAGCCTCTCCCCCAGCGGGGGAAGGGAAGAAAAGGAAGGCCTCCCCAACAAGGGAGGCCGAAGGGTCCAAGAAGGGAAAAACTCTTCCCCCGGACTGCTCCGCCAACGCCAGTGACGAGGACGAGGACTAGCCTCCAAGGGCCAAGCCCTTGGCGAGATCGTAAGTATCCGGACTCCCGAATAACTTCAAGGTTTTTCCTTTTCGCCACATAATGTCTTTTTAATGCCGCATACAACCCTGCAGTCCGCCCAAGGATGATCTTCCCGCTTCATCGAGCGGGTCCTTAGGTGCGTCGGATATGGATTCCCTTCCGACTGCCTCCACCCCCCGTGCCACGGACGATGCCGAGGTGGGATCCCAGGAAGGGACCCACCAG
The DNA here is from genome assembly GCF_018294505.1 of Triticum aestivum. Classification (NCBI taxonomy): domain Eukaryota; kingdom Viridiplantae; phylum Streptophyta; class Magnoliopsida; order Poales; family Poaceae; genus Triticum; species Triticum aestivum. The sequence goes on along the minus strand of NC_057801.1, from coordinate 505,315,990 downwards.
GAGGAGGAGGCCCCGGAGGTGTCATAGGACAACCTCCCGGACTTTGCACCGGACTCGGCCCCGGAACCCACAGTGGCTCCGGAGTCCGGCGGGCGACCCCTTCGCAAGAAGGGCAAGACCGTGACGCCGGTTGCCTCCGTCCAACCGGAGGTGCCGGATAATTTGCTGGAGGCGCTCAACGGCGCCTCCATCGAAGAGGAACACCGCACTGTTATGAGTGCGGTGATTCAGAAGGTGCAGCTCTCCAAGAGCGGGCTGACCGAAGCCTGCAGCAGCCTTCAAACAGGCTTTGAGGTAAGAATTTCGATATGTATAAAATGGTACCGCATAGACAGTAGCCCCTGATGCTCGGTTCGGTGTTCGGAAAGAAAAGCCGGACTGAGGATCTAAAAAGATATACACAGGAGTCATAAAAAATATGTCAATATGGGATTGCAGGCTGTGCTGCTAACCTCTGGCGCACTGACTGCGGAGGTCAATACTTTGAAGGAAAACCTCGAGCGGTCCAAGAACGAGCTCGGCCGTGCCAAGAAGCAGCTCGAGGACAAGGAAGGTGAGTAACACCTCATTAAAATTGTACCTTACAGAAAAGGATTTTGGTTGCAAAAAGAATGACAAGGATAACATGGGTATTGCAGGGGCCACTAACGAGGTGGCGACCCTGAAAGAGGCGGTGGCCGTGGCCGAACGCAATGCGGCCGCGGAGCGCACCGAGCGAGAGAAGCAGGAGGCGCGGGTGGCGGAGGTACAGCAAGAGCTCCAGGATCTCGTGAAAAAACATGAGAGCCTGGAGCGTGACTCGAAGACTCAAGAGTCTGAGCTTGCAACGGGCCTTGAGAGTGCCAAAGCCGCTAAGGCCGAAGCCTACAAGGCCCTCCAGGAGATTGAGGCGGTGAATAAAATAGCAGCGGGTAAGGCATTTTTCATGCAAAGTAAGCATGTGAGTGTTAATTACCTGTTGCTTACCCGAATTCGGAGCTCTCCAGGAGCGTTCGCAGATCTTCCTCGCAGCGTGTCCGATGCTGCCGCATTCTACCGGGCCGAGGAGGGGAGCTCGACGAAGAAGGTCTTCTGGTCTCAGTATGCTGAGGCCGGACATCCGGTGCCCCTTAGCGACCAGCTGAAGCAGCTGGTCGAGCTCCACAAGGCGGCCGAACAGGCCATGAAGGGCCTCATAGTTCGGCTGTGGCCTAAGGAGGCCATGCCTGGGAGCTACTTCGGCCTGGTGCGGCGGCTGGTGGATGCGTGCCCGTGGGTTGAAGTCATCAGGCACTCCGCCTGTATTGAGGGTGCCCGTCGGGCCATTGCCCGCGCAAAGGTGCACTGGGGCAAGATGGATGCCCAGAAGCTTGTGACGGACCCGCCACCAGAGGGCAAGGAGCATCGCACGCCCGAGATGTATTATAAGAGTGTGCTGAAGGGCGCCCGCACTATTGCGGGGGAGTGCTCCAAAGATGTAATTTTTGAGTAGACTCGCATTTTGTTATCCTGTGCGCTGAAAACTTAGTTCATATGCGCTAAGCAACGCTTGTTAATTTAAAATATTACCTTCTGTGCGGCTGTTTATCAAATCTGAGAGATGGCAAGTCGTCGGCTTCAGCCCCCATGCCACGAGTGCTGGGGTGTTCGGGATAAACTTGAGCACTCTTGTTCCCATTTTTGGGTCCATCTAGGGAGGCGCTCAACACAGCGAACAAGGCAACCGGACTTATAATGCTTGAACACTCTCACTTAGCCATAGAATTCTATAATTTTAAATTTCGGCGAAGCCCCTAGTCTTCGGAAGGCCGAATTTGGGGCGCTATCCACGCCTGGGCCGGACAAGATCCGGCTCCTCGCTCTAAGCGGCATAAGTCTTTAAGGACTCGCAAAAACCTCTCGAACAGCGACCGGCTCTCGCCTCATCATGACGGTCAGTTTTAGCTTTCTCCACTGAGGCGTTAACCCAGCTCAACTGGGGCGCAATCGCAGTGGTTCTCCCAGTGCTACCTTAGCCGATACAACGGAACGTAAGGTACCAAAACATGGGAGCCGGGCAAACCCAACTATTGACCCAAGACATGATTCGGAGCCGATGCATATAATGCTATAAGTTCGGGGTGCCGCACTTGTGAAAGTGTTCGGACTTATCACACCATGATGCGGGAAACATAAGCCCCTGGTGTGTTTTAACCGTACCAAAGTGTACGGATGCGACATGTCGTAAATGAACATATGTATGAAAAAGAAATGCAATTATAAGCAAAAAGGTGCTGCATTGTTTTATTCAATAAGTGCTGCTATGAATGCAGAACGATACAAATAGTGCGATAAGCAAGGGATGGGACTGTTAAACATGTCCCCCTCCAGGGGTAGGCTGCGGATTGGTGTATAAAAATGCTCGTAATGGAGACCACCTGTATATTCGTTGTAGCCTTTATCCTTCCCTGGCTGTTGCATCGTGAGTTCGGCAGGTCTGCTGCCGGACAGGGCCTCTGACGAACGGAGTCCTGTGGGTAAAAAATAAAAGGTAAAAAGAAAAAAAGAACGACACACTTGAGAGCCCCTGGTGTGGTTGAGCCGCAGTCTGGGCTTATCGTGGTCGTGCCCCTCTCCCCATGCCCATGGTATCTTCAGAGCGTAATGGTGTACGCGAAGGACCTGTTTTGACGTTTTGCAGGGGCTGGGGTTGGGGCCGCACTGCTACGCGTGCTCGGAACGTGCCAGGTGGTCTTGTTGTAGGTTACTCCGGGCGCGCTTAGCTATGTCCGGCCGCTTAACGGCCGGACTCGAGAATTGCCTTAAGAGGCTGCATTGTACTTCTGCCGCGAGAGCCGCTGTATGTTCCTCCGTTCGGAGAGAACGTTCAGTGTTTCCGTTGACCGTGATGACTCCTCGAGGGCCTGGCATCTTGAGCTTGAGGTATGCGTAGTGCGGCACCGCGTTGAACTTTGCAAACGCGGTACGTCCGAGCAAGGCATGATAGCCGCTGCGGAACGGGACTATGTCGAAGATTAACTCCTCGCTTCGGAAGTTATCCGGGGATCCGAAGACCACTTCCAGTGTAACTGAGCCTGTACAATTGGCTTCTACACCTGGTATGACGCCTTTAAAGGTCGTCTTGGTAGGTTTAATCCTTGAGGGGTCTATGCCCATTTTGCGCACTGTATCCTGATAGAGCAGGTTCAGGCTGCTGCCGCCGTCCATCAGGACTCTGGTGAGGTGAAATCCATCGACGATTGGGTCTAAGACCAATGCGGCGAATCCGCCGTGGCGGATGCTGGTGGGGTGGTCCCTTCGGTCAAAAGTGATCGGGCAGGAGGACCATGGATTGAACTTCGGGGCGACTGGCTCCATCGCGTATACATCCCTGAGTGCACGCTTCCGCTCCCTTTTGGGTATGTGCGTTGCGTATATCATGTTCACCGTCCGCACCTGTGGGGGGAAACCCTTCTGTCCTCTATTGTTCGGCGGTCGGGTCTCTTCCTCGTCATCGCTATGCAGCCCCTTGTCATTGTTTTCGGCAATTAACTTGCCTGCCTGCTTGAATACCCAACAGTCCCTGTTGGTGTGGTTGGCTGGTTTTTCGGGGGTGCCGTGTATCTGGCACGAGCGGTCGAGTATTCGGTCCAAATTGGACGGACCCGGAGTAGTTCTTTTGAATGGCTTTTTCCGCTGACCGGGTTTAGAGCCTCTGAATCCGGCATTGACTGCCGTATCCTCACTATTGTCGCCGTTGATGCGGCGCTTGTTTTTGTTACGACGCGACCTGCCATTTCGGTCCTTGAAATCCGGACTGCCAGAATTTTTGCTGAGGTTGTTGCTGCGTGCTAGCCAGCTATCCTCACCCGCGCAGAAGCGGGTCATGAGTGATGTGAGGGCTGCCATGGATTTCGGCTTTTCCTGTCCCAGGTGCCGGGCAAGCCACTCGTCGCGGATGTTATGCTTGAAGGCCGCGAGGGCCTCCGCATCCGGACAGTCGACGATTTGGTTTTTCTTGGTTAAGAACCGTGTCCAGAATTGTCTGGCCGATTCGTCTGGCTGCTGAATTATGTGGCTTAGGTCATCAGCGTCTGGTGGTCGCACATACGTGCCTTGGAAGTTATCGAGGAATGCGGCTTCCAGGTCTTCCCAACTCCCAATTGACTCTGCTGGCAAGCTGTTAAGCCAATGCCGGGCTGGTCCTTTAAGCTTGAGGGGGAGATATTTGATGGCGTGAAGATCGTCACCGCGGGCCATGTGGATGTGAAGAAGATAGTCTTCGATCCAAACCGCGGGGTCTGTTGTGCCATCGTAAGATTCGATATTCACGGGTTTAAACCCTTCGGGGATTTGATGATCCATTACTTCATCTGTGAAGCATAGTGGGTGTGCGGCGCCTCTGTACTGGGCGATATCACGACGGAGCTCAAAAGAACTTTGTCTGTTTTGTTCGACCCGGCCGGACTTACTGTGTCCGGCGCGACGGCTGTCGTCACGTACCGTGGGGCGCCCACGCGATCCATAGATCGATCTTGATTGTCTTGCCTTATCCTCCAATATATCTCGCAAGTCCGGAGCGTTCCCCTGTGGCCTTGTGCTTTTCGAGCGATGCCGGGGTACGGGTCTAGTGAAGGGCCTAGAGGCCTCTCTGTCGCGACCACGGGGTGGTCGGTCAGCCGTATTGTCTCCTGGTGATGCGGGTTCATACGCTTCCTCCTCTAATCGGGGGAGCAGCTTGCGTTTAGGGTAGCTTTTGGAGGGGCGTTCGAGCTCATGCTCTTCGGCCGCGAGGACTTCAGTCCATCTGTCGGCTAGCAGATCTTGATCAGCTCTAAGCTGTTGCTGCTTTTTCTTGAGGCTGTTCGCCGTGGCCATAAGCCTGCGTTTAAAACGCTCTTGTTCGACGGGATCCTCAGGCACGACGAATTCATCGTCGTCGAGGCTTGCCTCGTCTCCGGAGGGAGGCATATAATCCTCTACCTCTTCTTCTGCCGCTCTCTCATGAGGGCTGGCGTCTCCGTCCTCCTGCGCTGCATCTTGCTGGAGTGGGTTGTCTTCGGCACTGTCCGGTGTATTATTATCTCCGGTGCCGGAGTCTTCATTCTTGCTGTGGCGGGATTTAGAGCGGCGCCGCTGACGCCGGCGCTTGGGCTGCTTCTTGGAGGGGTCGTCCTCCGCTGTTTCTTCGCCATTCCCATCCTTTGGGATATCCACCATGTATATGTCATATGATGAGGTGGCTTTCCAGTGCCCAGTAGGCGCTGGTTCTTGGTCGTCTCCGGCATCTTCGTCCATACCGTCGATGTCTTCGGAGTCGTAGTCGAGCATGTCGGTTAGATCGTCGACAGCGGCTACCAAGTGGGTGGTGGGTGGGCTTTGAATTTCTTCGTCGTCCGCATCCCAACCGTCCTGACCGCAGTCCGGCCAGGGCTCTCCTGATAACGAGAGATACTTTAGCGAACTCAAGATGTCGCCAAAAGGTGAGAGTTGAAAGATGTCCGCTGCGGTGAACTCCATGATCGGCGCCCAATCGGATTCGATCGGAGGGGGCGCGGGAGGTTCGGAGTCCGGCAAGGAGTCCGGCGCCTCGGAGTCACGGGCTTCATGAGGGACAAGGTCATTGTTCGGCTCTATCGCCGTAGAGGTTGCAGCTCCCGAGGCGGTGTCTAGCCATCCGTCCTCGACCTGCGCCGCCGGCTCCGAATTGATGATCGGAGCGGGCTCGAGTGCGGCCTCCAGGGTACTGTCCGGCTGCAGAGCTAAATCATGCTCGCCGTGACAGTGCGGCACGCTCGGCTGTGGCTCGAATCCATCGAGGATCAAGTCCCCGCGGATGTCAGCCGTGAAGTTCAAACTTCCAAATCTGACCTGACGGCCAGGGGCGTAGCTTTCGATCTGCTCCAGACGGCCAAGCGAATTGGCCCGCAGTGCGAAGCCGCCGAATACGAAGATCTGTCCGGGGAGAAAGGTCTCACCCTGGACTGCGTCGTTGATGATGGTCGAAGAAGCCATCGAGCCTATCGGTGACGACACAGAGGAACTCTCAATGAAAGCACCAATGTCGGTGTCAAAACCGGCGGATCTCGGGTAGGGGGTCCCGAACTGTGCGTCTAGGCGGATGGTAACAGGAGACAAGGGACACGATGTTTTACCCAGGTTCGGGCCCTCTTGATGGAGGTAAAACCCTACGTCCTGCTTGATTAATATTGATGATGTGTGTTACAAGAGTGGATCTACCACGATCAAGGAGGCTAAACCCTAGAAGCTAGCCTATGGTATGATTGTTGTTCATCCTATGGACTAAAGCCATCCGGTTTATATAGACACCGGAGAGGGCTAGGGTTACACAGAGTCGGTTACAATGGTAGGAAATCTACATATCCGTATCGCCAAGCTTGCCTTCCACGCCAAGGAAAGTCCCATCCGGACACGGGACGAAGTCTTCAATCTTGTATCTTCATAGTCTTGGAGTCCGGCCGATGATGATAGTTCGGCTATCCGGACACCCCCTAGTCCGGAACTCCCTTAGTGAGCCTATTTGGCGCATCACGGTTTTCATGCTTTGCATTGAACACATGTCTTCGGTATTTTCTAGGATGCGGCTTGTCCTTGGCAGGGAAATGGCGGTATCCAATATAACAGATCTTGCTAAGTATTGCATATGATAGCAGATTCCTGTCACAGCGAACACATGCATTGTAACCATGTCTCGTTCGCCCTGACATAGTGCCCAAAGCCGGATAATCATGGATGCACAAAATTATAACAGCATGCAGAAAGAAATCAACTGGTGGGCTACTATATAGGTCTCTCGAGTGAGAACACCCCTCCATAGCTGTTGAAGTTCCTCCACAAGAGGCTCCATGAATAAATCAAAATCCTTTCCAGGACTTTTTGGACCTGGGATGAGCAAGGCCATCATGTAGTTTGATTCTTTGGTGCAGACATTTGGAGGCATGTTGTAAGGGATAACAAGCACTGGCCACATGCTATATGTGGCGCTCTGGTGGCCAAATGTGTTAAATCCAACTGAAGCTAAGCCAAGTCTAATGTTTCTCGGGTCAGGAATGTGTTTATGATTGAAGCTTTTCCACTCACTACCATGAGATGGATGGCTCATTACATTCTGATCTCTGTACTCCTGGTTCCTAGAATGCCACAGTACATCCTCTCTTGTTTCAGCATCATGAAACAACCTCTACAATCTTGGTATAATTGGAAAATGTCTCCGAACATTATGAGGAATCCTCTTCACAGCATCGCCATCTTCCCATCTTGATGATTTGCATTTCGGGCATTCACTTAAGTTGGCATAATCCTTCCGGAACAGAACACAATTATTCTTACAAACATGGATCATATCATATCCAATTCCAACTGCACGAAGGAAATTCTTCATTTTACTGTAGGTGTGTGGCAGCTCAGACGCATCTGGGAAAGATTTGCGGAAAGCAGCCAACATCGCATCGAATGATTTGTTGGTCATCCGCTCAGATGTCTTCACCTAAAGAAAGGTGACCATAGCTGAGAATAGTGACAGCTTATTTCCTGGGGTGACAGCCACATTACATTGTTCCAACATGCGGGCCCACCGTTTTTTCTTCTGCAGGTGAAAGTTCATGAAATGCACGAGCATTTCGTAGCATTGTTTCAATGTTGGTCAAACTCACTAGCTCCGCCACCACCACCTCCTCCTCCTCTTCCACCTGAGCATCTGGTAGATCAAGATGGTGATCTGCTGCTTCCACGTAGTCAATAACATTGACGTTCATAGCTTCACCATGATGAACCCACCTAGTATATGTGACCGAAATCCCATACAAGTGTAGATGATTTTGCACAGTTGACTGGGGTCTTGTAACTGAATTCATACAACTGTTAATGGGCAAAGCACACTGATTTTGGACCACGTACTCAGCTCTGATAAAGTTCATGAAGTATTCAACCCCCTCGACATATGCAACGGAGAATCTTCAAGCAGAAGTTATCCAAGTCATGTCCATCTGTTAGACATACAAGTTAGTTCTTCTACTAGATATTATAGGAAAAATATATATGCTTTTTTATGAAGTCCAGAAAAAAATACCTAGGTCGACGTCTAAAGCTATGGCAAGATATTTGGACGAGCAGATCTAAGTAACGAAATATATATAAAGCTAATTCAGCAAACAGATTTGAGTGCTAAATTATGGCAGGCTATTTCAGCAGTCAATGAGGCCGAGCGCACAACCATCAAACTTTCGAAGGCCATTGCAGCAACAAAGATCGAGTATAAAACTGTGTAGAGCTATTTCACCTAACAGATTGGCTACTAGACCATGGCAATCTACGTCACAATAAATATATGGCAGGGTATTTTAGCAACTAATCGGCCTTGGCATGCCATCTCAGCTAAGCATATTGAGTGCAGAACAGGGCAAGGAAGCTTCTTAAGTAGAGCATATTGACTGTAAACTACTTTGGCAAACAGTGAGATTAACAGTGTCTATCAGCTAACATTCAGCGCTACACCGACATGCATGGGGCCTCAGTCTAGAATGTGCATATCGTGGGAGAAGCTGACCGCCATGCGTCTCCACATGAACGTCGCCAGCGGTGGCGGTGCTGACCGCCGTGCGCCTCCACAAGAACGTCGCCAGCGGTGGCGGCATGGCTAGAGGACGACAGTCTACAAGAGTGTACTATGGGAGTGAGAGGATCGTTGTGCGTCCCCTTGATGAACCGCGGTGCCTACGTATCGGCGCGGTAGGGAGGGCGACTTTGGTGGAGCGAATGGAGTGGAGGGGGGTGGGGGGAGGGGGGTTTGGGGAATATTATTGGCTAGTTGGCCGAAGGGCGGTTGAATTTAGGATTTGGGGGAATTTTTTGGGGTGGGCGGGGGGAGTTTGGCGCATGGCTGGTTTCTCCAAGTGCATTCCCACGTGTTAGTGTAGAGGCAAGCCAAAGCGCATTCTGTTTGCGTGAGCCGTGTGCATAACCGAACGTGTGTGGGGTGCAATGCGACCGTGATAGGGGTGCTGTGAGTGTATCACCTTTTTTCCTTTTAAACTAGGTGCTTCGCCCCCTAAAACAAACTTGGTGCTTCGCGCGATCCATCGATACTACTACTAGTAATCCGGTAATCCAGACTAAAACGGCGCGGCCGGGTCTTTTTCCGCGCGATATGCTGGGAGGTTGGCTTAGTTGGTTTTTTGGGCGAGTAATGCTACACCTATGTAATCCCAGTTACATAATTAACATGATGTGAAACGTGTGAGGTATTGATTGTAGATTGGGGGGAGGGAGGGCCCACCACCATGAAAATCAAGGGAGGAGAGAGAGAGGCAATTTAGGTTAACCCTTTCGTAGGTTCCCGTAGATGTAGAAAGATGTGAAATGCATGAATGTGTAGTGGAGGTACTATTGGAGTGCCTAAGATAAATTGTGTACGTATAGACCCTATGTGTTTATTTACTTCGCATGTTAGCTTTGTCTCGGTTCAATAAAAAGCAGAGTTGGTGATGATGGTGTGCCTGTCATCCTGCAATATAGGCCGTCCGATCTATATCTAACGGATAGGAAGGAAACTATGAGAATTTACCTGCACTCCTCTCCACATTTGCAGATAAGGCCTTCCCTCGTTCATCCTTTTCTCCCACAAGATCTTGATGTTTCGTGCAACGCACGGGCATCTTGCTAGTACTCCTACAATATACTATATTATTGTGAAAGTTCATATACACCGGCCGAGATTAATGCAAACACGGCAGATTTTCATTACATTTCGAACTTTTATAGGACAGAAAAATAAAAGAAACCCGACCCTAAACCTATTCTACGGCAGTGACCGATGTCCTCCATCCACGATCTCTATGTACGGGGGTGGGGTTCAAGACCCGTGAAGTGAAGGTGCGGTCTCCAGAGAGGAAGAGTAGAACACGTGATACAGACCGGCCAGTTGGCACACCATGCCATGCCGCCTCCCATGCCTTACTCATCCTCGGAGGAGTCCCCGACCTCGGTGATGCCGGACGTTGGACGGTGGCAAGTAGGATGCGTGGCCGACGGTGCTCCCGCCGTCGGCTGCCAACGTGGCCACCACTTGTGCGGTCACGTCCATGTCCGGCTACACCGCTATTGCGTCACGAGAGGTGACTTGAGGAAGGGGGGCGACCTCGAGCTTCATACCTGAAGACAAGCTCTCCCGCAGAGCGTTCGCGCTAGCGGTCATAGCGGATGTGGTGCCAGGTAGGAGGACGATGCGCTATGGTGTGGAGGTTAGCTGGGCATTGCTGCGCATTTCGGTGAGGCCAAGCGTCCGGGTGCGTCATTAAGTCGTTGGAGTTGGTTCCTCGGGCACCAAGCCTCTTAACGACGGCATACGGACGGAAGGCGTGAATGCGGGCAGCTGGCGCCGGCTAGGAACGCACCGCGTGACTGCGCGAGGGACGAGGGTTTTTGGTGTGCCAAGGTAGTCAGCTGCGGTCGTGGCAACGTTGGAGATTCCCTTTGCTCACATGCAATCCCCGCATGTCATTGAAAAAGCAAGACAACCCGGCATGGTCTTAGGTCTTGGGGATGTAGTTGGCCGTGCTACACCACTCCGCGGACGCGTCGCGGCGCCCCGCGCATCCTCGACGAGCCGGGTGTTGGAGTGTGTTTGGATTGTGGCCAAAGTGCACCTTACCAAAATTTTGTTCATGACCCAAAGATTGGTATTTGTTTGGATGGTCCATTTTTTGGCATGCCAATGAACTCTAGGCAACTCTAGTTCATTTTTCTTGCCAATGTCGGCCAAATCATGGGCAACCAAAACCTCAACCAAAATTTTGGCTAGCCAATGCTTTGATGGGGTAACCTTGGGCACAAACCAAACATATTGCTGGTCATGCCACAGTGCTAACGCCACCCTTAGCACACTGAAACTGACCGTGTCTAGCGTCGATGAGCGTGTCGCTCACTGCAGTCGCTGTGTCAAGAGGCAGTGCTGGAGCTACGCCACGTTGCTGCCCCCCACGACCCACATGAATGGTTGTCGGTGGCGAGGAGGTCGTGGGCCAGCTCCTCCATTGGACTAGTCTGCACTAAGTCGTCCTGACAGGTGTGCCCCACATGTCGGTTTCCCTGTTTTCCCGGCCATATTCGAGCGTCAGTGCTCCGCATTGCACATTAGGCCTTTCACTATGTAGGCCAAGCGAGACAACTTATTGTTTATTTGAGCCGTTCAAGTATAATCATGTGGTGTTTGCTTATTTCTAATTCCTCTCCAACCCACTTCTCCATCGATCATGCCGCCCTCCGGTCGATTCCATCCTCCCGCATGCCTCATTTGAACATTCCGCTGAGTATCATTCGCATGTGGGCCTAGACCATGCTTGTATTTCCAATGTTGTTGGGGATATAACTATTATTATAACCCGCCCAGGAGGGGTTGGGTTATACCTATGGCGATTCATCATATGAATCCCACGCAATATTTCAAGATGATGGTTCAGTTAAGGGCCCAAGGCCCAAAGGCAGCTTAAGGCCCGTAGAGATAAACCGCCATATTTGTATGACTTGTATTGTAAGGCAAGAATAGATAGTCACCGAGCCGGACACTATTTATGAGCCGGCCGGGACTCCATAAGACACTGGGCGTCGACCTATGTATATAAAGGGATGACCCGACGGCTGTTCAGGACAAGTAACGACAGATCAAAAGCTAGACCAAGCGGACTCGCTCCCTGGTAATCGAGACATAAGCAATACCATCTTGATATGTCCATTTTGCATCATGCTTTTATATCGATATTTATTGCATTATGGGCTGTTATTACATGTTATGTCACAATACTTATGGCTATTCTCCCTTATTTTACAAGGTTTATCATGAAGAGGGAGAATGCCGGCAGCTCGGATTCTGGGTGGAAAATGAGCAAATATTGGAAACCTATTCTGCACAGCTCCAAAAGTCCTGAAACTCCACGAAAGTCATTTTTGGAATTAATAAGAATTATTGAGCAAAGAAAGTACCAGAGGGGGCCCATGCTACGTCTTGAGCTAGCGTTTGCTTTCCCCGAAGAGGAGAGGGTGATGCAGCAAGTGTAGCGCAAGTATTTCCCTCAGTTTTTGAGAACCAAGGTATCAATCCAGTAGGAGGCTCCTCAAAAGTCCCACGCGCCTACACAAACAAACTACGAACTCGCAACCAACGCAATAAAGGGGTTGTCAATCCCTTCACTACCACTTGCAAAAGTGAGATCTGATAGAGATAGTATGATAAGATAAATATATTTTTGGTATTTTATGATATAGATGCAAAAAGTAAAGATGCAAATAAAAGTAGATTGAAAGCAAATATGATAAGAGATAGACCCGGGGGCCATAGGTTTCACTAGGGGCTTCTCTCGAGAGCATAAGTATTACGGTGGGTGAACAAATTACTGTCGAGCAATTGATAGAAAAGCGCATAGTTATGAGATTATCTAGGCATGATCATGTATATAGGCATCACGTCCATAACAAGTAGACCGACTCCTGCCTGCATCTACTACTATTACTCCACACATCGACCGCTATCCAGCATGCATCTAGAGTATTAAGTTCATAAGAACAGAGTAACACATTAAGCAAGATGACATGATGTAGAGGGATAAACTCATGCAATATGATATAAACCCCATCTTGTTATCCTCGATGGCAACAATACAATACGTGTCTTGCAACCCTTTCTGTCACTGGGTAAGAACACCGCAAGATTGAACCCAAAGCTAAGCACTTCTCCCATGGCAAGAAAGATCAATCTAGTAGGCCAAACCAAACCGATAATTCGAAGAGACTTGCAAAGATAACTCAATCATACATAAAAGAATTCAGAGAAGATTCAATTAATATCCATAGATAAATCTGATCATAAACCCACAATTCATCGGATCTCGACAAACACACCGCAAAAAGAGATTACATCGAATAGATCTCCACAAGAGAGGGGGAGAACATTGTATTGAGATCCAAAAAGAGAGAAGAAGCCATCTAGCTAATAACTATGGACCCGTAGGTCTGTGGTAAACTACTCACAACTCATAGGAGGGGCAAGGATGTTGATGTAGAGGCCCTCCATGGTCGATTCCCCCTCCGGCAGAGTGCCGGCGAAGGCTCCAAGATGGGATCTCGCGGATACAGAAGGTTACGGTGGTGGAAATTGTGTTTCGTGGTGCCCCTGGATGTTTTCGGGGTCCGTAGGTATATATAGGAGGAAGAAGTACGTCGGTGGCCGCCCGAGGGGCCCACGAGACAGGGGGCGCGCCCTACAGGGGGGGCGCCCTCCTATCTCGTGGAGGCTCCGGTTGTTTCTTGACTTGCACTCCAAGCTCTCCGGATCTTGTTCGTTCCAAAAATCACGTTCCCGAAGGTTTCATTCCGTTTGGACTCCGTTTGATATTCCTTTTCTTCGAAATACTGAAATAGGCAAAAAAACAGCAATATGGGTTGGGCCTCCGGTTAGTAGGTTAGTCCCAAAAATGATAAAGATGTATAAAATAAAGCCCATAAACATCCAAAACAGGTAATATAATAGCATGGAACAATCAAAAATTATAGATACGTTGGAGACGTATCAAGCATCCCCAAGCTTAATTCCTGCTCGTCCTCGAGTAGGTAAATGATAAAAAGAGAATTTTTGATGTGGAATGCTACCTAGCATAATTCTCAATGTAATTTTCTTTATTGTGGCATGAATGTTCAGATCCAAATGATTCAAAATAAAAGTTCATATTGATAAAAGAAATAGTAACACTTCAAGCATACTAATCAAAGTAATCATGTCTTCTCAAAATAACATGGCAAAAGAAAGTTCATCCCTACAAAATCATATAGTTAGGCTATGCTTCATTTTCGTCACACAAAGATGTTCCCAACTTCTATACCCCCGATGACAAGCCAAGCAATTGTTTCATACTTAAATAATCTCAAACTTTTCAACCTTCACGCAATACATGAGCGTGAGCCATGGATATAGCACTATGGGTGGAATAGAATATGATGATGGGGATTGTGTGGAGAAGACAAAAAGGAGAAAGTCTCACATTGACGAGGATAATCAACGGGCTATGGAGATGCCCATTAATTGATGTCAACATGAGGAGTAGGGATTGCCATGCAACGGATGCACTAGAGCTATAAATGAATGCTCAACAAAAGAAAACTAGTGGGTGTGCATCCAACTTGCTTGCTCACGAAGACCTAGGGCATTTGAGGAAGCCCATCGTAGGAATATACAAGCCAAGTTCTATAATGAAAAATTCCCACTAGTATGAAAAGATAACTTATGAGACTCACTATATGAAAAACATGGTGCTACTTTGAAGCACAATATATGAGACTCACTACATGAAGAACAAGGTGCTACTTTGAAGCACAAGTGTGGAAAAGAGATAGTAGCATTGCCCTTTTTTTATTTTTTTTATTTTTTTTCCTTTTTCTTTTTTTCTTTGGGCCTTTTTTTTCTTTTGGCCTTTCTTCTTTCATTTTTTCTTTGGGCAATGCTCTAAAAATGATGATCATCACACTTCTATTGATTACAACATATGAATTACAACTCGAAACTAGAACAAGATATGACTCTATATGAATGCCTCCGGCGGTGTACCGGGATGGTGCAATGAATCAAGAGTGACATGTATGAAAAATAATGCATGGTGGCTTTGCCACAAATACGATGTCAACTACATGATCATGCAATGGCAATATGACAAAAGTAATGTATGTCATGATGATGATAAACGGAACGGTGGAAAGTTGCATGGCAATATATCTCGGAATGGCTATGGAAATGCCATAATAGGTAGGTATGGTGGCTGTTTTGAGGAAGATATAAGGAGGTTTATGTGTGATAGAGCGTATCGTATCACGGGGTTTGGATGCACCGGCGAAGTTTGCACCAACTCTCAAGGTGAGAAAGGGCAATGCACGGTACCGAAGAGGCTAGCAATGGTGGAAAGGTAAAAGTGCGTATAATCCATGGACTCAACATTAGTCAAAAGAACTCATATACTTATTGCAAAAATTTAGAAGTCATCAAAAACCAAGTACTACGCGCATGCTCCTAGGGGGATAGATTGGTAGGAAAAGACCATCGCTCGTCCCCGACCGCCACTCATAAGGATGCACAAGCCAGGTACACTTCATGTTTCAAATTTGTTACATAACTTTAACCATACGTGCATGCTACGGGACTTGCTAACTTCAACACAAGCATTCTTTAAATTCATAATCACCCAACTAGCATGACTTTAATATCACTACCTCCATATCTCAAAACAATTATCAAGTATCAAATTGATCATAACATCCAATTCACTTCCTATTATCGTTTTTATTATACCCAACTTGGATGCTCACCATTCTAGGACCAAATTTGTAACCATAGAAAATACTATGCTGTTGTAAAAGACTCTCAAAATAATATAAGTGAAGCATGAGAGACTAGCAATTTCTTCAAAATTAAGATACCACCGTGCTCTAAAAGATACAAGTGAAGCACTAGAGCAAAAACTATCAAGCTCAAAAGATATAAGTGAAGCACATAGAGTATTCTAGCAAATTCTAATCAAATAGGCTTCTCCCAAAAGGTGTGTTACAGCAAGGATTATTTTGGTAAACTAACAAGCAAAGACTAATATAATACACGACGCTCCAATCAAAACACATATCATGTGGCGAATAAAAATATAGCTCCAAGTAAAGTTACCAATGAACGAAGACGAAAGAGGGGATGCCTTCCCGGGGCATCCCCAAGCTTAGGCTTTTGGCTATTCTTGAATATCTTGGGGTGCCTTGGGCATCCCCAAGCTTAGGCTCTTGCCACTCTTTATTCCATAGTCCATAAAAGCTTTACCCAAAACTTGAAAACTTCACAACACAAAACTCAACAGGAAATCTTATAAGCTCCGTTAGTGAAAGAAAACAAAACCACCACATAAGGTACTGTAATGAACTCATTCTTTATTTATTTGGGTGTTAAACCTACTGTATTCCAACTTCCTTATGGTTTATAAACTAATTTATTAGCCATAGATGCATTGAAATAAGCAAACAACACACGAAAAACAGAATCTGTCAAAAACAGAACAGTCTGTAGCAATCTGTAACTAACGCAAACTTCTGGAACTCTAAAAATCCTACCAAAATAGGACGTACTGGAAAATTTGTTTATTGATCAGCAGCAAAAAGAATCAATGCAAAATCACGTTTCTGTGATTTATTGATTTTTTTCTCGAGAGCGCAAAGTTTCTGTTTTTCAGCAGAATCAAATCAACCATCATCATAGTTTATCCTATAGGTTCTACTTGGCACAAACACTAAACAAAAGATAAAAACACATCTAAACAGAAAGTAGAAACAAAATTTAACACTAAACAGGAACAAAAACAAAGAACATAAAGAAAATTGGGTTGCCTCCCAACTAGCGCTATCGTTTAATGCCCCTAGCTAGGCATAAAAGCGAGGATAGATCTAACGAGTGCCATCTTTGGCACTTGATTCATAAGTGGCACGCATGATAGATTCATAAGGTAATTTAACTTTCTTTCTTGGAAAGTGCTCCATGCCTTTCTTTAAGGGAAATTGGAATCTAATGTTCCCTTCTTTCATATCGATAATCGCACCAATCGTTCTAAGGAAAGGTCTACCAAGAATAATAGGGCAAGAAAGATTGCAATCTATATCAAGAACGATAAAATCTACGGGCACCAAATTTCTATTTGCAACAATAAGAACATCATTGATCCTTCCCATAGGTTTTTTAATGGTGGAATCCGCAAGGTGCAAATTTAAAGAGCAATCTTCAAAATCATGGAAACCTAGAATATCACATAAAGTTTTCGGAATCGTGGAAATACTAGCACCCAAATCACACAAAGCAAAACACTCATAATCTTTAATTCTAATCTTTATAGTAGGTTCCCACTCATCATTAAGTTTTCTAGGTATAGAAACTTCCAAATTAAGTTTTTCATCATAAGATTGCATCAAGGCATCAACAATATGTTTGGTAAAAGCTTTGTTTTGACTATAAGCATGAGGAGAATTAACAACGGATTGCAACAAGGAAATACAACCTTTTAAAGAGCAATTATCATAATCAAATTCCTTGAAATCCGAGATAGTAGGTTCAACATTATTAAAAGTTAAGGATTCTCCAATCTCTCTTTTACCAAATTTAGCATTAAGATCTAAAGACTCCGAATTCTTGGGACGCCTTCTAGGCAAAGTTGATTCATCATCAGTCCCATAATCATCAAAATTCATATTGCAAAACATAGATCTAATAGGAGACGCATCAATAACTTTAAGATCCTCATCATTATTTTCACGGAAACTAGAAGAACACGCTTTTATAAAGCTATCTTTCTTAGCACGCAATCTAGCGGTTCTTTCCTTGCACTCGTCAATGGAAATTCTCATTACTTTGAGAGACTCATTGATATCATGCTTAGGAGGAGAAGGTCTAAGTTTAAGAGAATCAACATCAAGCGAAAGTCTATCAACGTTCCTAGCCAAATCATCAACTTTGAGCAATTTTTCTTCAAGCAAAGCATTAAAATTCTTTTGAGAAATCATAAATTCTTTCACACTATTCTCAAAATCAGAGGGCATCTTATTAAAATTACCATAAGAATTATTGTAGGAATTTCCATAATTATTAGAGGAATTACTAGGGAACGGTCTAGCATTAAAATTTCCTCTATAAGCATTGTTTCCAAAACTATTCCTACCAACAAAATTCACATCCATAGATTCATTATTATTCTCAATCAAGGAAGACAAAGGCATATCATTAGGATCAAGAGGAGTATTTTTAGTAGCAAACATCTTCATAAGTTCATCCATCTTTCCACTCAAAACATTGATTTCTTCTATAGCATGCACTTTTTTACTAGAAGATCTTTCGGTGTGCCATTGAGAATAATTAGCCATAATATTATCAAGAAGTTTTGTAGCATCTCCTAACGTGATTTCCATAAAGGTGCCTCCCGCGGCCGAATCTAAGAGATTTCTAGAAGCAAAGTTCAAACCGGCATAAAAATTTTGTATGATCATCCATAAATTCAAACCATGAGTAGGGCAATTGCGAAGCATCAATTTCATTCTTTCCCAAGATTGGGAAACATGCTCATGATCAAGTTGTTTAAAATTCATAATATCGTTCCTAAGAGTGATGATCTTAGCGGGAGGAAAATACTTAGAGATAAAAGCATCTTTGCACTTGTTCCAAGAATCAATACTATTTTTAGGCAAAGACGAAAACCAAACTTTAGCACGATCTCTAAGTGAAAACGGAAATAACTTCAATTTGACAATATTGTTATCCGTATCTTTCTTCTTTTGCATATCACACAAATCAACAAAATTGTTTAGATGGGTAGCGGCATCTTCACTAGGAAGGCCGGCAAATTGATCTTTCATAACAAGATTCAGCAAAGCAGCATTGATTTCACAAGACTCAACATCATTAAGAGGAGCAATCGGAGTACTAAGGAAATCATTATTATTGGTATTCGAGAAATCACACAATTTGGTATTATCTTGTGCCATGGCAACAAGTAATCCAACACACAAGCAAACAGAAAAAGGCAAGCGGAAAAGAGAGGAGGAGATTGGGAAAGAGAGGGCGAATAAAACGGCAAGGGTGAAGTGGGGGAGAGGAAAACGAGAGGCAAATGGCAAATAATGTAAATGCGAGGGAGATGGGTTTGTGATAGGTACTTGGTATGTCTTGACTTGAGCGAAGACCTCCCCGGCAACGGCGCCAGAAATCCTTCTTGCTACGTCTTGAGCTAGCGTTGGTTTTCCCCGAAGAGGAGAGGGTGATGCAGCAAGTGTAGCGTAAGTATTTCCCTCAGTTTTTGAGAACCAAGGTATCAATCCAGTAGGAGGCTCCTCAAAAGTCCCACGCGCCTACACAAACAAACTGAGAACTCGCAACCAACGCAATAAAGGGGTTGTCAATCCCTTCACGGCCACTTGCGAAAGTGAGATCTGATAGAGATAGTATGATAAGATAAATATATTTTTGGTATTTTATAATATAGATGCAAAAAGTAAAGATGCAAATAAAAGTAGATTGAAAGCAAATATGATAAGAGATAGACCCGGGGGCCATAGGTTTCACTAGAGGCTTCTCTCGAGAGCATAAGTATTACGGTGGGTGAACAAATTACTGTCGAGCAATTGATAGAAAAGCGAATAATTATGACGATTATCTAGGCATGATCATGTATATAGGCATCACGTCCATAACAAGTAGACCGACTCCTGCCTGCATCTACTACTATTACTCCACACATCGACCGCTATCCAGCATGCATCTAGAGTATTAAGTTCATAAGAACAGAGTAACGCATTAAGCAAGATGACATGATGTAGAGGGATAAACTCATGCAATATGATATAAACCCCATCTTGTTATCCTCGATGGCAACAATACAATACGTGTCTTGCAACCCTTTCTGTCACTGGGTAAGAACACCGCAAGATTGAACCCAAAGCTAAGCACTTCTCCCATGGCAAGAAAGATCAATCTAGTAGGCCAAACCAAACCGATAATTCGAAGAGACTTGCAAAGATAACTCAATCATACATAAAAGAATTCAGAGAAGATTCAATTAATATCCATAGATAAATCTGATCATAAACCCACAATTCATCGGATCTCGACAAACACACCGCAAAAAGAGATTACATCGAATAGATCTCCACAAGAGAGGGGGAGAACATTGTATTGAGATCCAAAAAGAGAAAAGAAGCCATCTAGGTAATAACTATGGACCCATAGGTCTGTGGTAAACTACTCACAACTCATAGGAGGGGCAAGGATGTTGATGTAGAGGCCCTCCATGGTCGATTCCCCCTCCGGCAGAGTGCCGGCGAAGGCTCCAAGATGGGATCTCGCGGATACAGAAGGTTACGGTGGTGGAAATTGTGTTTCGTGGTGCCCCTGGATGTTTTCGGGGTCCGTAGGTATATATAGGAGGAAGAAGTACGTCGGTGGCCGCCCGAGGGGCCCACGAGACAGGGGGGCGCCCTACAGGGGGGCGCCCTCCTATCTCGTGGAGGCTCCGGTTGTTTCTTGACTTGCACTCCAAGCTCTCCGGATCTTGTTCGTTCCAAAAATCACGTTCCCGAAGGTTTCATTCCGTTTGGACTCCGTTTGATATTCCTTTTCTTCGAAATACTGAAATAGGCAAAAAAACAGCAATATGGTTGGGCCTCCGGTTAGTAGGTTAGTCCCAAAAATGATAAAGATGTATAAAATAAAGCCCATAAACATCCAAAACAGGTAATATAATAGCATGAAACAATAAAAAATTATAGATACGTTGGAGACGTATCAGCCCACACCCTGGCCACGAGGGTGGGGGCGCGCCCACCCCTATTGGGTGTGCCCCCCTGTCTCGTGGGCCCCCTGGTGGCCCTCCGGTGCCCATCTTCTGCTATATGAAGTCTCTTACCATGGAAAAAATCATAAGCAAGCTTACGGGACGAAACTCCGCAGCCAGGAGGCGGAACCTTGGAGGAACCAATCTAGGGCTCCGGCGGAGCTGTTCTGCCGGGGAAACTTCCCTCCGGGAGGGAGAAATCATCACCATCGTCATCACCAACGATCCTCTCATCGGGATGGGGTCAATCTCCATCAACATCTTCACAAGCACCATCTCCTCTCAAAACCCTAGTTCATATCTTGTATCCAATCTTGTATCCAAACCACAAATTGGTACATGTGGGTTGCTAGTAGTATTGATTACTCCTTGTAGTTGATGCTAATTAGTTTACTTGGTGGAAGATCATATGTTCAGATCCTTAATGCATATTAATACGCCTCTAATCATGAACATGAATATGCTTTGTGAGTAGTTACCTTTGTTCCTCGGGACATGGGTGAAATCTTGCTATTAGTAGTCATGTGAATTTGGTATTCGTTTGATATTTTTATGAGATGTATGTTGTCTCTCCTCTAGTTGTGTTATGTGAACGTTGACTACATGACACTTAACCATTATTTGGGCCTAGAGGAAGGTATTGGGAAGTAATAAATAGATGATGGGTTGCTAGAGTGATAGAATCTTAAATCCTAGTTTATGCATTGCATCGTAAGGGGCTGATTTGGATCCACTAGTTTCATGCTATGGTTAGGTTTACCTTAATACTTCTTTTGTAGTTGCGGATGCTTGCAATAGGGGTTAATCATAAGTGGGATGGTTATCCAAGAAAGGGCAGTACCCAAGCACTGGTCCACCCACATATCAAATTATCAAAGTAACAAACGCGAATCATATGAGCGTGATGAAACTAGCTTGACGATAATTCCCATGTGTCCTCGGGAGCGCTTTCCTCATTATAAGAATTTGTCCAGGCTTGTCCTTTGTTACAAAAAGTATTGGGCCACCTTGCTGCACTTTATTTTCTTTCATTGCTCGTTACCCGTTACAAGTTATCCTATCACAAAATTATCTGTTACCTACAATTTCAGTGCTTGCAGAGAATACCTTACTGAAAACCGCTTGTCTTTTCCTTCTGCTCCTCGTTGGGTTCGACACTATTACTTATTGAAAGGACTATGATAGATCCCCTATACTTGTGGGTCATCAAGACTCTTTTCTAGTGCCGTTGCCGGGGAGTGAAGCGCCTTTTGTGAGTGGAACTTGGTAAGGAAAAATTTATATAGTGTGCTGAAATTTTCTGTCACTTGTTACTATGGAAACTAATCCTTTGAGGGGCTTCTTCAGGGCTTCTTCGCCCCAACCAGTAGAGAAAAGAGTTGCTCCTCATCCTATTGAACCTATTGAAAATGTTTACTTTGAGATTCCTTCGGGTATGATAGAGAAACTGCTAGCTAATCCCTTTGCAGGAGATGGAACATTGCATCCCGATTTACACCTATCTATGTGGATGAAGTTTGTGGATTATTTAAGCTTGCAGGTATTCCCAATGATGTTGTTAAGAGGAAGATATTTCTTTTATCTTTGAAGGGAGACGCATTGATATGGTATAGGCTATGTGATGATACAGGATCTTGGAACTATAAACGATTGAAGTTGGAATTTCACCAGAAGTTCTATCCTATGCATCTTGTTCATCGTGATCGTAATTACATATATAATTTCTGGCCTCGCGAAGGATAAAGTATCGCTCAAGCTCGGGGGAGGCTTAAGTCAATGTTATATTCATGCCCCAATCATGAGCTCTCAAGAGATATGATTATTCAAATTTTTTATGCTCGGCTTTCTCTCAATGATCGCACCATGCTCGATACTTCCTGTGCTGGTTCTTATATGCTGAAGACTATTGAGTTCAAGTGGGATTTATCGGAAAGAATTAAATGCAACTTTGAAGATTGGGGTTCCGATGATGGTAAGGAGTCAGGTATGACACTTAAGTTTGATTGTGTTAAATATTTTATGGATACCGATGCTTTTCGTGGATTTAGCGCTAAATATGGACTTGACTCTGAGATAGCAGCTTCTTTCTGTGAATATTTTGCTACTCACATTGATCTCCCTAAGGATAAATGGTTTAAATATAATCCTCCCACTGAAGTAAAAGTAGTTGCACCTATTACAGTTGAAGAAAAAACTATTGATTATAATGATCCTATTGTTCCTACTACTTATGTTGAGAAACCACCTTTCCCTGTTAGAATAAAGGATCATGCTAAAGCTTCAACTGTGGTTCGTAAGAGTAATACTAGAACATATACACCTCCTGAGCAAATTAAAGTTAAACCTAGTATTGCTATGGTTAAAGATCTCTTGGACGATGATTTAGATGGGCATGTTATTTATTTCTGTGGTGAAACTGCAAATATTGCTAGACCCGATACTAAGATACATAGACCCGTTATAGGCATGCCTGTTATTTCTGTTAAAATAGGAGATCATTGTTATCATGGCTTATGTGATATGGGTGCTAGTGCTAGTGCAATACCCTATGACTTATATAAAGAAATTATGCACGATATTACACCCGTTGAATTAGAAGATATTGATGTTACCATTAAGCTTGCTAATAGGGACACAATTAAACTAGTTGGGATTGTTAGAGATGTCGAAGTCTTGTGCGGGAAGGTCAAATATCCTGCTGATTTTCTTGTTCTTGATTCCCCACAAGATGATTTTTGTCCCATTATTTTTGGTAGACCCTTCTTGAACACTGTTAATGCTAGGATTGATTGCAAAAAAGGATGTTGTTACAATTGGCTTAGGGGATATGTCTCATGAGTTTAATTTTGCTAAATTTTGTAGACAACCCATGATAAAGAATTGCCTAGTGAGGATGAAATTATTGGTCTTGCTTCTATTGTCGTGCCTCCTACTGATTCGTTAGAACAATATTTGCTAGACCATGAAAATGATATGTTTATGAACGAAAGAAGGGAAATAGATGAAGTATTCCTTCAACGGGGTCCTATTCTGAAACACAACTTACCTGTTAAAATCCTAGGGGATCCTCCTTCACCCAAGGGTGATCCCATGTTTGAGCTTAAACCATTGTCTGATAATCTTAAATATGCTTATCTTGATGAAAAGAAGATATATCCTATTATTATTAGTGCTAACCTTTCAGAGCAAGAAGAGGAAAGATTATTGAAAACTCTGAAGAAGCACAATGCTGCTATTGGATATACTCTGGATGATCTTAAAGGCATTAGTCCCACTCTATGCCAACACAAAATTAAATTAGACGAAGGTTCCAAACCAGTTAGAGATCATTAACAACGGTTAAATCCTAAGATGAAAGAAGTGGTAAGAAAGGAGATACTAAAGCTCCTTGAGGCAGGTATAATTTATCCTGTTCCTGATAGTGATTGGGTAAGTCATGTCCATTGCGTCCCTAAAAAGGGAGGTATTACTGTCGTTCCTAATGGTAAAGATGAATTGATTCTACAAAGAATTATTACAGGTTATAGGATGGTAATTGATTTCCGTAAATTAAATAAAGCTACTAATAAAGATCATTACCCTTTACCTTTTATTGATCAAATGCTAGAAATACTATCCAAACATACACATTTCTGCTTTCTAGATGGTTATTCTGGTTTCTCTCAAATACCTGTGTCAGCGGACGATCAATCAAAGACTAGTTTTACTTGCCCTTTCGGTACTTTTTCTTATAGACGTATGCCTTTTGGTTTATGTAATGCACCTACTACCTTTCAAAGATGCATGATGGCTATATTCTCTGACTTTTGTGAAAAGATTTGTGAGGTATTCATGGATGATTTCTCCGTTTATGGATCCTCTTTTGATGATTGCTTGAGCAACCTTGATCGAGTTTTGCAGAGATGTGAAGACACTAGTCTCGTCTTGAATTGGGAAAAGTGCCACTTTATGGTTAATGAAGGCATTGTCTTGGGGAATAAAATTTCTGAAAGAGGTATTGAAGTTGATAAAGCTAAAGTTGATGCTATTGAAAAGATGACGTGTCCCAAGGACATTAAAGGTATAAGAAGTTTCCTTGGTCATGCCAGTTTTTATAGGAGGTTCATTAAGGACTTTTCTAAAATCTCTAGGCCTTTGACTAATCTATTGCAAAAAGATATTCCTTTTGCCTTTGTTGATGATTGTTTAGAAGCATTTGAAATACTTAAGAAAGCTTTGATCACTGCGCCTATTGTTCAGCCACCTGATTGGAATTTACCCTTTGAAATTATGTGTGATGCTAGCGATTATGCTGTAGGTGTTGTTCTAGGGCAAAGAGTTGATAAGAAATTAAATGTTATCCAGTATGCTAGTAAAACTCTTGACACTGCCCATAGAAATTATGCTATAACTAAAAAGGAATTCTTAGCAGTTGTATTTGCTTGTGATAAATTCAGACCTTATATTGTTGATTCTAAAGTTACTATTCACACTGATCATGCTGCTATTAAATATCTTATGGAAAAGAGAGATGCTAAGCCTAGACTTATTAGATGGTTCTCTTGCTCCAAGAATTTGATTTGCATATTATTGATAGAAAGGGAGCTGAGAACCCCATAGCAGACAACTTGTCTAGGTTAGAGAATGTTCTTGATGACCCACTACCTATTGATGATAGCTTTCTTGATGAACAATTAGTGGTCATTAATGCTTCTCGTACTGCTCCATGGTATGTTGATTATGCTAATTACATTGTTGCTAAATTTATACCACCTAGTTTCACATACCAGCAAAAGAAAAAGTTCTTTTATGATTTAAGACATTACTTCTGGGATGACCCACACCTTTATAAAGAAGGGGTAGATGGTGTTATTAGATGTTGTGTACCTGAGCATGAACAGGAATACATCCTACACAAGTGTCACTCCGAACCATATGGAGGACACCACGCTGGAGATAGAACTGCACATAAGGTATTGCAATCCGGTTTTTATTGGCCTACTCTTTTCAAAGATGCTCGTAAGTTTGTCTTGTCTTGTGATGAATGTCAGAGAATCGGTTATATTAGTAGATGTCAAGAAATGCCTACGAATTATTCTCTTGTTATTGAACCATTTGATGTTTGGGGCTTTGATTATATGGGACCTTTTCCTGCCTCTAATGGATATACTCATATTTTAGTTGCTGTTGATTACATTACTAAGTGGGTAGAAGCTATTCCAACTAGTAGTGTTGATCATAACACCTCAATTAAGATGCTTAAAGAAGTTATTTTTCCGAGGTTTGGAGTCCCTAGATATCTCATGACTGATGGTGGTTCACATTTTATTCATGGTGCTTTTCATAAAATGCTTGCTAAGTATGATGTTAATCATAGAATTGCATCTCCTTATCACCCACAGTCTAGCGGTCAAGTAGAGTTGAGTAATAGAGAGCTCAAATTAATTTTGCAAAAGACTGTTAATAGATCTAGAAAGAATTGGTCCAAGAAACTTGATGATGCATTATGGGCCTATAGAACTGCATATAAAAATCCTATGGGTATGTCTCCGTATAAGATGGTTTATGGAAAAGCATGTCACTTAACTCTCGAACTTGAACATAAGGCATATTGGGCTATTAAAGAGCTCAGCTATGATTTCAAACTTGCCGGTGAGAAGAGGTTATTTTATGTTAGCTCACTCGATGAATGGAGAACCCAAGCCTATGAGAATGCCAAGCTGTTCAAAGAAAAAGTTAAAAGATGGCATGACAAAAGGATACGAAAGCGTGAGTTTAACGTAGGTGATTATGTGTTGCTATTCAACTCTTGTTTAAGATTTTTTGCAGGAAAACTTCTCTCTAAATGGGAAGGCCCTTACGTTATCGAGGAGGTCTATCGTTCTGGTGCCATAAAAATCAACAACTTCGAAGGTACAAGTCCGAGGGTGGTGAACGGTGAAAGAATCAAACATTATGTCTCAGGTAACCCAATAAATGTTGAAAATAATATTATTGAGACCGTAACCCCGGAGGAATACATAAGGGACACTTTCCAGAACGTTTCAGACTCTGAAAAGGAATAGGTATGTGGTACGGTAAGTAAATCGACTCCAAAACAATTTTAATAGCAATTTTTCTCCGTTTTGGAATATTTAAGAATTTAGGAAAACAAGAAGTAGTCCAGGAAGGACACGAGGCCTCCACGAGGGTGGAGGGCGCGCCCACCCTTACTGGTCGCGCCCCCTGCCTCGTGGGCACCTTGTGTGCTTTCCGGACTCCGTTTTCTTGCACGTTACTTCTTTCGGTCGGTAAAAATTCATTATATAATCTCCCGAAACTTTTGACCACCGTATCACGCAAAAATCTTCTGTTTTTGTTTCGAGCTGTCTTTCTGACAGATCTAGAGCAACATGACATCACCCTCTTCTAATAATAAAGACAAGGATGCTTGGCTATTGAAGATAGAGCTGAAAAGAGAAGAATCGGAGAAGATCAACAAGGATGAAGGGATCAAGAAGGCCATGGAGGATCAAGCTCCGGCGGCGGAAGAAGAAAACATCCCTCAACCCCTACCTAACCACTTTACCCCAACTGAGATTGAAGCTTTCAAGATGATGGAATTAGCTCACATACAAAACAAGTATCTCACACAGGAAAATATTTTGTTGAAGATCATATCGTCGCACTCACGGGCATTATCCGCAAGTTGGAGGAGTGATACTTCTCCAATGTATCTACAATTTTTTATTGTTCCATGCTATTATATTACCTTTTTTGGATGTTTATGGGCTTTATTTTATACATTATTATCATTTTTGGGACTAACCTACTAACCGGAGGCCCAGCCCATATTGCTGTTTTTTTTGCCTATTTTAGTATTTCGAAGAAAAGGAATATCAAACGGAGTCCAAATGGAATGAAACCTTCGGGAACGTGATTTTTGGAACGAACAAGATCCGGAGAGCTTGGAGTGCAAGTCAAGAAACAACCGGAGCCTCCACGAGATAGGAGGCCCCCCTGTAGGGCGCGCCCCCTGTCTCGTGGGCCCCTCGGGCGTCCACCGACGTACTTCTTCCTCCTATATATACCTACGGACCCCGAAAACATCCAGGGGCACCACGAAACACAATTTCCACCACCGTAACCTTCTGTATCCGCGAGATCCCATATTGGAGCCTTCGTCGGCACTCTGCCGGAGGGGGAATCGACCATGGAGGGCCTCTACATCAACATTCTTTCCCCTCCTATGAGTTGTGAGTAGTTTACCACAGACCTACGGGTCCATAGTTATTAGCTATATGGCTTCTTCTCTCTTTTTGGATCTCAATACAATGTTCTCCCCCTCTCTTGTGGAGATCTATTCGATGTAATCTCTTTTTGCGGTGTGTTTGTCGAGATCCGATGAATTGTGGGTTTATGATCAGATTTATCTATGGATATTAATTGAATCTTCTCTGAATTCTTTTATGTATGATTGAGTTATCTTCACAAGTCTCTTCGAATTATCGGTTTGGTTTGGCCTACTAGATTGACCTTTCTTGCCATGGGAGAAGTGCTTAGCTTTGGGTTCAATCTTGCGGTGTTTTTACCCAGTGGCAGAAAGGGTTGCAAGACACGTATTGTATTGTTGCCATCGAGGATAAAAAGATGGGGTTTATATCATATTGCATGAGTTTATCCCTCTACATCATGTCATCTTGCTTAATGCGTTACTCTATTCTTATGAACTTAATACTCTAGATGCAGGCTGGATAGCGGTCGATGTGTGGAGTAATAGTAGTAGATGCAGGCAGGAGTCAGTCTACTTGTTATGGACGTGATGCCTATATACATGATCATGCCTAGATAACGTCATAATTATTCGCTTTTCTATCAATTGCTCGACAGTAATTTGTTCACCCACCGTAATACTTATTCTTTTGAGAGAAGCCTCTAGTGAAACCTATGGCCCCCGGGTCTATCTCTTATCATATTTGCTTTCAATCTACTTTTATTTTGCATCTTTACTTTCTTGCATCTATATTATAAAATACCAAAAATATATTTATCTTATCATACTATCTCTATCAGATATCACTTTCGCAAGTGGCCGTGAAGGGATTGACAACCCCTTTATTGCGTTGCCTGCGAGTTCTCAGTTTGTTTGTGTAGGCGCGTGGGACTTTTGAGGAGCCTCCTACTGGATTGATACCTTGGTTCTCAAAAACTGAGGGAAATACTTACGCTACACTTGTTGCATCACCCTCTCCTCTTCAGGGAAAACCAACGCTAGCTCAAGATGTAGCAAGGAGCTTTTACGCTCGATGTGCGATTATCCACCATCATCATCACCACCTTCATCACCTCCGAGGACATAATCACATGGGTATGGGCACTCCCCTTGGCAATTGCCAAGCTTGGGGGAGGTGCCCCGGTATCGTATCATCATCACACTCCTATCTTTACCGTTTTACTTAGTTCGATCCCTTTGGTAATATCTAGATCTAGTAGAATAAAGTTTTGGTTTGATTAGTTTTGAGTTTTGCTTTGTGATCCTTCTATGTAATTGAGTCTGTGGGCTATATAATAAAGATTAGTGTTGAGTCAAGGGCTTTGCTATCCTGCTATGATCTTGAGAAAATAGAAAGAATAAAAAGAAATAAAAGAGTTCATATTGATCTTATGGATAGTAATGACTTCACATATAAAGAGTATGAGACTTAAAAGTTGTTGAAAGTTGACAAACATAGTTTTGGTCGTCGTTGCAATTAATAGGAAGTAATAAAGAAAGAGAGGTTTTCACATATAATTATACTATCTTGGACATCTTTTATGATTGTGAGCACTCATTAAAGTATGACATGCTAAAGAGTTGATATTGGACAAGGAAGACAACGTAATGGGTTATGTTTTCTCACATCTTAGTTAAAGTATATTGTCATGGATCATTCAAACATGTTGAGCTTGCATTTCCCCCTCATGCTAGCCAAAATTCCTTGCACCAAGTAGAGATACTACTTGTGCTTCCAAATATCCTTAAACCCAGTTTTGCCATGAGAGTCCACCATACCTACCTATGGACTGAGTAAGATCCTTCAAGTAAGTTTTCATGTTGGAAGCAATAAAAATTGCTCTCTAAATGTGTATGACTTATTAGTGCGGAGAAAATAAGCTTTATACGATCATGTGATATGGAAGTAATAAAAGCGACGGACTGCATAATAAAGGTTCATATCACAAGTGGTAATATAAAGTGACGTTCTTTTGCATTAAGATTTTGTGCATCCAACCCTAAAAGCACATGACAACCTCTGCTTCCCTCTGCGAAGGGCCTATCTTTTACTCTATGTCTTTTACTTTTTGCAAGAGTCAAGGTGATCTTTACCTTTCCCTTTTTCATTTTATCCTTTGGCAAGCACCTCATGTTGGAAAGATCATGATATATATATCCAATTGGATGTAAGTTAGCATGAACTATTATTGTTGACATCACCCAAAGGTGAATACGTTGGGAGGTGAAATTATAAGCCCCTATCTTTCTTAGTGTCCAATTAAAACTCCATAACCATAAGTATTGCGTGAGTGTTAGCAATTGTAGAAGACTATATGATAGTTGAGTATGTGGACTTGCTGAAAAGCTCTATTCTTCACTCTTTCTGATGTTATGATAAATTGCAATTGCTTCAATGACTGAGATTATAGTTTGCTAGTTCTCAATGAAGTTTCTGAATCATACTTGACATTGTGAATAGATTGTTACTTGAGCATGAGAAATCATATGGCAAAATCTATATATGTTGCTGTTATAAGAATGATCATGATGCCCTCAAGTCCGTATTTTATTTTTATCGACACCTTTTTCTCTAAACATGTGGACATATTTTTTGATATCGGCTTCCGCTTGAGGACAAGCGAGGTCTAAGCTTGGGGGATTTGATACGTCCATTTTGCATCATGCTTTTATATCGATATTTATTGCATTATGGGTTGTTATTACACGTTATGTCACAATACTTATGGCTATTCTCTCTTATTTTCAAGGTTTATCATGAAGAGGGAGAATGCCGTCAGCTAGGACTCTGGCTAGAAAAGGAGCAAATATTGGAAACCTATTATGCACAGCTCCAAAAGTCCTGAAACTCCACGAAAGTCATTTTTGGAATTAATAAGAATTATTGAGAAAAGAAAATACCAGAGGGGGCCCACACCCTGGCCACGAGGGTGGGGGCGTGCCCACCCCTACTAGGCGTGCCCTCCTATCTCGTGGCCCCCCTGGTGGCCCTCCGGTGCCCATCTTCTGCTATATGAAGTCTCTTACCCTGGAAAAAATCATAAGCAAGCTTACGGGACGAAACTCCGCCACCACGAGGCGGAACCTTGGCAGAACCAATCTAGGGCTCCGTCGGAGCTGTTCTGCCGGGGAAACTTCCCTTTGGGAGGGGGAAATCATCACCATCGTCATCACCAACGATCCTCTCATCAGGAGGGGGTCAATCTCCATCAACATCTTCACTAGCACCATCTCCTCTCAAAACCCTAGTTCATTTCTTGTATCCAATCTTGTATCCAAACCACAAATTGGTACCTGTGGGTTGCTAGTACTGTTGATTACTCCTTGTAGTTGATGCTAATTGGTTTACTTGGTGGAAGTTCATATGTTCAGATCCTTAATGCATATTAATACTCCTATAATCATGAACATGAATATGCTTTGTGAGTAGTTACGTTTGTTCCTGAGGACATGGGTGAAGTCTTGCTATTAGTAGTCATGTGAATTTGGTATTCGTTCGATATTTTGATGAGATGTATGTTGTCTCTCCTCTAGTGGTGTTATGTGAATGTCGAATACATGACACTTCACCATTATTTGGGCCTAGAGGAAGGCATTGGGAAGTAATAAGTAGATGATGGGTTGCTAGAGTGACAGAAGCTTAAACCCTAGTTTATGCGTTGCTTCGTAAGGTTTGATTTGGATCCACTAGTTTCATGTTATGGTTAGGTTTACCTTAATAATTCTTTTGTAGTTGTCAATGCTTGCAATAGGGGTTAATCATAAGTGGGATGGTTGTCCAAGAAAGGGAAGTACCCAAGCACTGATCCACCCACATATCAAATTATCAAAGTAACGAACGCGAATCATATGAGTGTGATGAAACTAGCTTGTCGATAATTCCCATGTGTCCTCGGGAGCGTTTTTCTCATTATAAGAATTTGTCTAGGCTTGTCCTTTGGTACAAAAAGGATTGGGCCATCTTGTTGCACTTTATTTACTTTCATTGTTTGTCACCCGTTACAAATTATCCTATCACAAAACTATCTGTTACCTAGAATTTCGGTGCTTGCAGAGAATACCTTACTAAAAACTGCTTGTTATTTCCTTCTGCTCCTCATTGGGTTCAACACTCTTACTTATCGAAAGGACTATGATAGATCCCCTATACTTGTGGGTCATCACACCTCAAACTGGAGTAGGCCTTTACCTTCACCGCAAGGGGCCAAACCAGTATAAACTCCCATGTCCTTTGTCCCGTTTAACCCCTTTAAGCTTCCTAGTTGTGATGGCTCCACGACTAAGTCCTTTTGCTAGGACATCTGTCGTGACCTTTCCACAACAGTTGGTGCCCACCATGGGGCCAGTGCATGGTGGATTTGAGTTCTTAAAGGGCAACTTTGAAGGGCTCAAGGGATACGTTGTGGGCCGAATGACCAAGAGTCGTCGCGGCAAGCTCTACATCGACGATGCAGGCTGGGGCCCCGAGGCCAGCTCAATTGATGCACCGACATTGTCGAGACGGCTCAGCGTGCGAGACCCACCCAAGCTTAGCCCATCGTGAAGCGTGCCTTTGTGGGATGCATCCACGGAGCGGAATTTGATGAAGGATCTATGTCTGGCAGTGAGAGGGCTGATACGTCCATTTTGCATCATGCTTTTATATCAATAGTTATTACATTATGGGTTGTTATTACACATTATATATCAATACTTATGGCTATTCTCTCTTATTTTACAAGGTTTACCATGAAGAGGGGGAATGCCGGCAGCTGGAATT
This sequence comes from Triticum aestivum, assembly GCF_018294505.1. Taxonomy (NCBI): domain Eukaryota; kingdom Viridiplantae; phylum Streptophyta; class Magnoliopsida; order Poales; family Poaceae; genus Triticum; species Triticum aestivum. Next base: position 505,283,640 of record NC_057801.1, on the reverse strand, counting down.
CTGGCTGGAAAAGGAGCAAACATTGGAAACCTATTATGCACTGCTCCAAAAATCCTGAAACTCCACGAAACTTATTTTTGGAATTAATAAGAATTATTGAGCGGAAGAAACACCTCAGGGGGCCCACACCCTGGCCAGGAGGACGGGGGGTGCTCCCACCCCTATTGGGCGTGCCCCCTGTCTCCTGGGCCCCCTGGTGGCCCTCTAGTGTCCATCTTCTGCTATATGAAGGATTTTACCCTGGAAAAAATCATGGGCAAGCTTAAGGGACGAAACTCCGCCGCCACGAGGCGGAACCTTGGCAGAACCAATCTAGAGCTTCGGCAGAGCTGTTCTGCCGGGGAAACTTCCCTCCGGGAGGGGGAAATCATCACCATTGTCATCATCAACGATCCTCTCATCAGGAGGGGGTCAATCTCCATCAACATCTTCACCAGCACCATCTCCTCTCAAAACCCTAGTTCATCTCTTGTATCCACTCTTGTATCCAAACCACAAATTGGTACATGTGGGTTGCTAGTAGTGTTGATTAATCCTTGTAGTTGATGCTAATTGGTTTACTTGGTGGAAGATCATATGTTCAGATCCTTAATGCATATTATTACTCCTCTTATTATGAACATGAATATGCTTTGTGAGTAGTTACGTTTGTTCCTGAGGACATGGGTGAAGTCTTGCTATTAATAGTCATGTGAATTTGGTATTCGTTTGATATTTTGATGAGATGTATGTTGTCTTTACTCTAGTGGTGTTATGTGAACGTCGACTACATGACACTTCACCATTATTTGGGCCTAGAGGAAGGCATTGGGAAGTAATAAGTAGATGATGGGTTGCTAGAGTGACAGAAGGTTAAACCCTAGTTTATGTGTTGCTTCGTTAGAGGCTGATTTGGATCCATATGTTTAATGTTGTGGTTAGGTTTACCTTAACACTTCTTTTGTAGTTGCGGATGCTTGCAATAGGGGTTAATCATATGTGGGATGCTTGTCCAAGTAAGGGCAATACCCAAGCACCAGTCCACCCACATATCAAATTATCAAAGTACCAAACGCGAATCATATGAGCGTGATGAAAACTAGCTTGACGATAATTCCCATGTGTCCTAGGGAGCTCTTTTCTCATTATAAGAAATTGTCCAGGCTTATCCTTTGCTACAAAAAGGATTGGGCCACCTTGCTGCACTTTATTTACTTTCATTTCTTGTTACTCGTTACAATTTATCTTATCACAAAACTATCTGTTACCTACAATTTCAGTGCTTGCAGAGAAAACTTTACTGAAAACCGCTTATCATTTCCTTCTGCTCCTCGTTGGGTTCGACACTCTTACTTATCGAAAGGACTATGATAGATCCCCTACACTTGTGGGTCATCAAGACTCTTTTCTGGCGCCGTTGCCAGGGAGTGTAGTGCTTTTGGTGAGTGGAACTTGGTAAGGAAACATTTATGTAGTGTGTTGAAATTTTCTGTTACTTGTTACTATGGAAACTAATCCTTTGAGGGGCTTGTTCGGGGTATCTTCACCCCGACCAGAAGATCAAAGAGTTGCTCATCAACCTACTGAACCTACTGAAAATATTTACTTTGAGATTCCTTCGGGTATGATAGAGAAACTGCTAGCTAATCCATTTGCAGGAGATGGAACATTGCATCCCGATTTACACCTTATCTTTGTGGATGAAGTTTGTGGATTATTTAATCTTGCAGGTATTCCCGATGATGTTGTCAAAAGGAACGTCTTCCCTTTATCTTTGAAGGGTGATGCATTGACATGGTATAGGCTATGTGATGATACTGGATCTTGGAATTATAAACGATTGAAGTTGGAATTTCACCAGAAGTTCTATCCTATGCATCTTGGTCATCGTGATCATAATTACATATATAATTTCTGGCCTCATGAAGGATAAAGCATCGCTCAAGCTTGGGGAGGCTTAAGTCAATGTTATATTCATGCCCCAATCATGAGCTTTCCAGAGAAATGATTATTCAAAAAATTTATGCTCGGCTTTCTCTCAATGATCGCAACATGCTCGATACTTCCTGTGCTGGTTCTTATATGGTGAAGACTATTGAATTCAAATGGAACTTATTGGAAAGAATTAAACACAACTCTGAAGATTGGGGTTCCGACGATGGTAAGGAGTCAGGTATGACACCTAAGTTTGATTGTGTTAAATCTTTTATGGATACCGATGCTTTTCATGGATTTAGCGCTAAATATGGACTTGACTCTGAGATAGTAGTTTTTTCTGTGAATCTTTCGCTACTCACGTTGATCTCCCTAAGGAGAAGTGGTTTAAATATAATCCTCCCGTTGAAGTAAAAGTAGTTGCACCTATTACAGTTGAAGAAAAGACTGTCACTTATAGTGATCCTATTGTTCCTACTACTTATGTTGAGAAACCTCCTTTTCCTGTTAGGGTAAAGGATCATGCTAAAACTTCAACTATTGTCTGTAAGAGTAATATTGGGACTTATACACCTCCTGAGAAAATTAAAGTTGAACCTAGTATTGCTATGGTTAAAGATCTCTTGGATGATGATTTAGATGGGCATGTTATTTATTTCTGTGGTGAAACTGCAAATATTGCTAGACCCGATACTAAGATACATAGACCCTTTATAGGCATGCCTGTTATTTCTGTTAAAATAGGAGATCATTGTTATCATGGCTTATGTGATATGGGTGCTAGTGCTAGTGCAATACCCTATGACTTATATAAAGAAATTATGCACGACATTACACCCGTTGAATTAGAAGATATTGATGTTACCATTAAGCTTGCTAATAGGGACACAATTAAACCAGTTGGGATTGTTAGAGATGTCGAAGTCTTGTGTGGGAAGGTCAAATATCCTGCTGATTTTCTTGTTCTTGATTGCCCACAAGATGATTTTTGTACCATTATTTTTGGTAGACCCTTCTTGAACACTGTTAATGCTAGGATTGATTGTGAAAAGGATACTACCACAATTGGCTTAGAGGGTATGTCTCATGAGTTTAATTTTGCCAAGTTTCGTAGACAACCTCGTGATAGATAATCACCTAGTAAGGATGAGATTATTTGTAACGCCCCGGATCTGATGCGCCAGGTGTCTGCCAGTTATTCTCCGTCGTTGCCATGTCATTTGCTTGTGTGTTGCATTTTGTCATGTCATCATGTGCATTGCATACGTGTTCCTCTCATGCATCCGAGCATTTTCCCCGTTGTCCGTTTTGCAATCCGGCACTCCTATGCCCTCCGGCGTTCCCCTTTTGTCCTTCGTTGTGAGCGGGTGATTAAACTTTCTCGGAATGGCCCAAGGTTTGCCAAGCGGCCTTGGTATAGCACCGGTAGACCGCCTGTCAAGTTTCGTGCCATTTGGAGGTCGTTTGATACCCCAACAGTTAACCGGGTAACCGTAAAAGCCTCTTTTGTCTTGGAGCCCAACACCCCTCCAAAGTGGCCCAAAAGCCAGCAAACTCCCCTCCATGCTCTCGGTCGTTCAATCACGATCACGTGGCCGAAAACCGCTCCTCATTTGGCTCTCCTAGCTCCCTCTACCTATATATATGCCCTCCCCTCGAAAATATCCTAAGTCCCGACATAGTTTTACATTATCATGCCATGTTCATCACATCATATCTCGGCATCCGTAGCTCCGTTTTATGCGTGTAATATGTCAAATTGTTCGTCTCAATGAGTACTTCATTTCATTCCATTGCATCGTGTTCATTTGAGCTCATCTTGATGCCTGAATCATCATTGCAAGAGTGCTTCATAATGTTAGTTCCTGTTTCTTAACAGAACTTGCTCATTTGTCATTTTTGCCATGTTTGATGTGTGCATCCTATGAGGTTGATGTCTACATGTGTTTTTGAACTATGAAATGTATTCCTTACAGAGGTGCTTACCATGTATTTTTGTGATCAATGTGGTGACTAGCACAAGCATGCAAACTATGCCTTGTGATGTTGCTGATTTTAGTCCCTGTTCTGCTGTTATTTTGATGCCATATAAACTTGATGCTACAGAGAGATCCATGCATATTTTGAGATACTTCAGTAAGGATGTTTTGAACATATGGTTATTATATATCCATTCATGCCCCTGTTTGCAATTATGGAGTAGTCTAGCATGTCATTTTCGTGCTCTACTTTTGCTACAAAATGTTTCCTGGCAGATTGTTTACATGTTATTCAATTTTGCCAAGGTTGTTGTAGTTGATCCTTGCATTCTATGAAATTGTTCTTGCCTTGGTTTGTTTCATAAACATGTCTTCTTGCTGATGCTATGCTTATCTTGTCATGCAATGACTTGTGGTGAGTGAATCAAGCTTGTTAAGTAGTGTACTTGTTGTTGTTTTGCTAGGCTGTATCTGTTATTTCGTGATGCTATATAAACCTGCTGCTACAAGTCATTCTATGCATAATCTAGAGATGTTTACTAATGGTGTTTTGTTCTACATGTCATGATCTATCCATCCATGCCCCTGGTTGCATTTATAGCTTGCTGTAACTTGTTGTAATCTTGCTCCAAAGTTGCTAAATAATGTTGCTGTCAGCCTGTTAACATTAAATTCAGTTGTTGTCATGTGTTTTGTTAGTGATCCATGCACCCTATGAACTTGCTCTTGCCATGCTTAGCTTCACAAATATGTATTCTTACTATTGGGTGCCTTGCCATGCCACGTATTGCTCTATGGTGAGTGGTACAAGCTCACCAACATGCCTACTTATCGTTGTTTCTGCCATGTATGAATCTGTATTATAACTTGCTATGTTTACATGGGTGCCATCTTATCTTCTGGTCCTTTTTGGCTCATGGTCAGTAAGGGACTTTTGTTATATGCAATTAGTAGATTCATTCCATGCCTTTGTTTGCCATGATAAGTTCCCGTAACATGTTGTTTGATAGATCTAAACATTGCAACCTGATGTTATTTTCTGCAAAGTCTGAACTGTTATTATTTGCAATCTTGCCATGTGTGTTTGAGCATGTTCTAGTGATTTCTAGAGATAGACCAGTGTTCATGTTTTGTTATGCTTTACCTGTACATCATGCCCATGCCTTTTGTTTTCTTGTTGAGGTCCTGTAGCATGTTGTTTTGATTCTTGCAAGATGCCTAGTTGCTGTTCTGGACAGCTTGTCCTTTTAAACTTGTTTCATGTGTGTGTGTTGAACCGTTGCTCCGTTTTGAGTGTGATCTATATGGAACTTGCTTGATTTTGCATATAGTTTCATATTATCATGTTGCATCCTTGTTTTGAGGTGTTTGCTTGATGTTTGGGTGCATTTAGCATCAATGTCATGTTTAACTTGTTTTGCTCATATCTTCTAGGCCGTAGCTCCGAACTAAATGAACTTTATATGTAACTTGACTAGAATCTCGTGTAGATCATCTTTGTGCATCTTAACTTGTTGTTTAACAACTTGAACATAAGGTTTATTCAGATCTGGACCAATTTCGAAATTTGCATATGAGGACTTACCAGAATTATTATATGTTGTTTCCGGCCTCATTTAAACTTGCTTTGATGTGTTGCTCTTGTATGCATCATCTCTTGCCATGAGTAGCTTCATGTAGTCTTGTCTTGCATGATGCTTGTTGTGCATCATGTCTTGTATATGTGTGGTGTGTTTACCTTGTTGTGTGCTTCTTTTCGATAGTTCCTGTTTCGTTGCGATCGTGAGGATTCGTTCGTCTACGCTTGGTTCGGCTTCATCCGTTTGTCTTCTTCATGGACTCGTTCTTCTTCCTTGCGGGATTTCAGGCAAGATGATCGCTACCCTGGATCTCACTACTATCATTGCTATGCTAGTTGCTTCGTTCTATCGCTTTGCTGCGCTACCTATCATTTGCTCTTCAAGCCTCCCAAATTGCCATGAACCTCTAACCTTTGACACCCTTCCTAGCAAACTGTTGCTTGGCTATGTTACCGCTTTGCTCAGCCCTCTTATAGCATTGCTAGTTGCAGGTGAAGTTGAAGATTGCTCCATGGTGAACAGGATTATGTTGGGATATCACAATATCTCTTATTTAAGTAATGCATCTATATACTTGGTAAAGGGTGGAAGGCTCGGCCTTATGCCTGGTGTTTTGTTCCACTCTTGCCGCCCTAGTTTCCGTCATACCGGTGTTATGTTCCCGGATTTTGCGTTCCTTACGCGGTCGGGTGATTTATGGGACCCCCTTGACAGTTCGCTTTGAATAAAACTCCTCCAGCAAGGCCCAACATTGGTTTTACCATTTGCCTCACCACCACCTATATTTCCCTTGGGAGTAATTAACCCAAGGGTCATCTTATCTTAGCCCCCCGGGCCAATGCTTGTCTAAGTGTTGGTCCAAACTAGAGCACCGTGCGGGACCATCCCTTGGCAACTTGGGTTACGTCGGTACCTGTACGCTTAGCTTGTCCGGTGTTGCCCTGAGAACGAGATATGTGCAGCTCCTATTGGGATTGTCGGCGCATCGGGCGGTCTTGCTGGTCTTGTTTTACCATTGTCGAAATGTCTTGTAAACCGGGATTCCGAGTCTGATCGGGTCTTCCTGGGAGAAGGTATATCCTTCGTTGATCGCGAGAGCTTATCATGGGCTAAGTTGGGACACCCGTGCAGGGTATAATCTTTCGAAAGTCGTGCCTACGGTTATAGGCAGATGGGAATTTGTTAATGTCCGGTTGTAGATAACTTGACACCGGATCCGAATTAAAATGCATCAACCGCGTGTGTAGCCGTGATGGTCTCTTCTCGGCGGAGTCCGGGAAGTGAACACGGTCTTTGGGTTATGTTTGACGTAAGTAGGAGTTAAGGATCACTTCTTGATCATTGCTAGCTTCACGACCGTTCCTTCGCTCTCTTCTCGCTCTTATTTGCGTATGTTAGCCACCATATATGCTTAGTCGCTACTGCAACCTCACCACTTTACCCCTTCCTTTCCCTTTAAGCTTTGCTAGTCTTGATAACCATGGTAATGGGATTGCTGAGTCCTCATGGCTCACAAATTACTACAACAACAGTTGCAGGTACAAGTTATGCGATGGTCCTGACGCGAGAGCGATGCTTGCTTGCGTTGAGTTCTTCTTCTGCTTCTTCGATCAGGGGATAGGTTCCAGGTCGGCAGCCTGGGCTAGCAGGGTGGATGTCATTTGAGTTTCTGTTTGTGTTTCATCCGTAGTCGGATGATGCTTTTATGTATGATGATGTTGTATCCGTGTGGCATTGTATGCCTCTTGTATGTATCCCCATCTATTATGTAATGTTTATGTAATGATATCCACCTTGCAAAAGCGTTTCAATATGCGGTTCTATCCTTGTTGGGACCTTCGAGTCTCTTTAGGATAGTATCGCATATTGGGTGTGACATTATTGGTCTTTGTAGGACCTTGAAGTCTAGAGGGGGGTGATTAGACTACTTGACCAATTAAAAACTTAACCTTTTCCCAATTTAAGAGTTTGGCAGATTTTAGCTATCTTAGGACAAGTCAAGCAATCATCACACAATTCAAGCAAGCATGCAAAGAGTATATAGGCAGCGGAAATTAAAGCATGCAACTTGCAAGAAAGTAAAGGGAAGGGTTTGGAGGATTCAAATGCAATTGGAGACACGGATGTTTTTGGCGTGGTTCCGATAGGTGGTGCTATCGTACATCCATGTTGATGGAGACTTCAACCCACGAAGGGTAACGGTTGCGCGAGTCCACAGAGGGCTCCACCCACGAAGGGTCCACGAAGTAGCAACCTTGTCTATCCCACCATGGCCGTCGCCCACGAAGGACTTGCCTCACTAGCGGTAGATCTTCATGAAGTAGGCGATCTCCTTGCCCTTACAAACTCCTTGGTTCAACTCCACAATCTTGTCGGAGGCTCCCAAGTGACACCTAGCCAATCTAGGAGACACCACTCTCCAAGAAGTAACAAATGGTGCGTTGATGATGAACTCCTTGCTCTTGTGCTTCAAATGATAGTCTCCCCAACACTCAACTCTCTCTCATAGGATTTGGATCTGGTGGAAAGAGGGTTTGAGTGGAAAGCAACTTGGGGAAGGCTAGAGATCAAGATTCATATGGTAGGAATGGAATATCTTGGCCTCAACACATGAGTAGGTGGTTCTCTCTCAGAAATGGTAAGTTGGAAGTGTAGGTTTAGTCTGATGGCTCTCTCCACGAATGAAGAGGAGGTGGAGGGGTATATATAGCCTCCACACAAAATCTAACCGTTACACACAATTTACCAAACTCGGTGGGACCGAATCATTAAACTCGGTCGGACTAATTTAGTAAACCTAGTGACCGTTAGTGATTTTCGGTGGGACTGACATGCATCTCGGTGAGACCGATTCGGTTAGGGTTAGGGCATAACGTAATCTCGGTGAGACCGATTACACAAACTCGGTGAGACCGATTTGGTAATAAGCTTTCCAGAGAGTTGGTCAGGTAAACTCGGTGGGACCGATTTGCTCTTTTCGGTGAGATCGAAATGTTACAAAAAGGAAACAGAGAGTTTACATTGCAATCTCGGTGGGACCGATCGCTCACTTCGGTTAGACCGAAACGTTACGAAGGGAAACAGAGAGATTGCAACCCCATCTCGGTGAGACCGAGATCCCTATCGGTAAGACCGATTTGCTTAGGGTTTGTGGCAGTGGCTATGACTTTTGGAATCGGTGGCGCCGGATAGAAAGAATCGGTGTGACCGATTTTGGCTTTAGGTTTAGGTCATTTGTGGATGTGGGAAAGTAGTTGAGGGTTTTGGAGCATATCACTAAGCACATGAAGCAAGAGGCTCATTAAGCAACACCTCATCCCTTCTTGATAGTATTGGCTTTTCCTATAGACTCAATGTGATCTTGGATCACTAAAATGTAAAATGAAGAGTCTTGAGCTTTTGAGCTTGAGCCAATCCTTTGTCCTTAGTATTTTGAGGGATCCACTTTCATCATCCATGCCATGCCATTCATTGAGCTTTCCTGAAATAATAGTCTTGGAATAGCATTAGCTCAATGAGCTATATGTTGTTATGAATTACCAAAACCACCTAGGGATAGTTGCACTTTCAATCTCCCCCTTTTTGGTAATTGATGACAACATATAGATCAAAGCTTCGACAAATGATAATAAAATTTAAATAACATCGTCGCTTTGAGAAGTATGTGATAAGCAAGAGCTCCCCCTAAATTTGTGCATAGTTTTAGATTTGCTTTGGACTGCAAATGCACAATGAATTAGGCTCATGGGTTACTCTTCCATGTCACATACATCTTGGTGGAGCGCTCAAAATAATAAACAATGAATACATGCACTCATCACCAAGCATAGTGAGTGATCACATAAGATAGATAGGATAATATCATCAAACATGCATAAGTGTAGCTTATGATCAAACACATGATCATCAATGTCTCACAAGCATAGTATCTCAACCAAAAGCAAACAAAGATTGAAAAACCACCAAATAAAGCAAGAGAGAACAAAAGCAACACACACTCTCTCTCGAAGCCTATGATCTATACATTTTTCTCCCCCTTCGGCAACAAGTTGCCAAAAAGTTCATAGAAAATGCATAGTGCTAGATCGACTCTCAGGCTTGATCTTCTGGTGGTGGTATCCTGATAACTCCACGGACGAAGGCTTCAGTTGATGTAGAGGGTGCTGGAGTTGATACTGAAGCTGGTTGCACTGGAGCTGAAGGGGCAGTGGCTGGTGCTGAAGTTGTTGCTCTAGTGTCTATCCCTGGCACTGCAACTGACCTGTGGGCTCTGGGCACTCTGGAAAACACATTGGTGGTAGTCTTGCCCTTCCTCTCCTGCATGTCATCCTGCAGCTACTCCACAACTGACTGAATCTTAGTTACCTTGACATCTAGATCATACAATTTTTGTTCCATGATTCTTTCCAGGCTCTCCTGGTTTTGAGTTAGGGTGGCCAACCCCTTCTCAATCCTCAAAGATGATGCTATCAAGTAACCAAGCTACTCCTGTTTGGTTTTCAAGAAATATTCAGATGCCTCCTCTTGAGTTGGCATCTTGGCAGCCTTCTCCCTCTTTGCCTTCTCCTTCTTCTCCCGAGCTTGAACTGATTGTGGATAATCTTCATTCATGACAACCTCATTGTCCTCAAAGTCTGGATAAAGTGGAAAGTGTTCCTTATCCAACTGATATTTTCCTGTGCCCATCTTTGAGTTTATCAATTCTTGAATCTGAGGTGCATATCCACAGCTCCTCTTCTGATCTGCTGCAGTCCTCTTGATTGTTTCAACTGATCAGGCTCATGACTTTGAATTTTTGTGGCACGTCAAATAAATGCAACATGTTGATGGCATGCCCTCTGATCATGTTATGGTCACCTGACTTGGGCAACAGAGTGTGCCTCAGAATCCAATTTATGGTTGGCAACCCTGACAGCAGAAAGTGAACTGATCCAAAAGTGAAAGTCTCTAGGGCTTTGTCTGGGATCTCCTTGTACATGTGTGCCATGGTATTGTGTCCCATTTTCTTCTTGGCATATACATCCAGATCATCATCATTTTCCTTTGGGGCATTTATCAGTTTTGCCCATTCTTCTACAGTGGATTGGTACCTTGTACCTTCAGACATCCAAACAATTCTTCCATCTGGGTAAAAATGTGCTGTGGAGTAGAATTGCATGATAAGTTCATCATTCCAATTTGTGAGTTTTTGCCCAACAAAATCTGCAACTCCACAAGCAACAAAGCTGTCTTGCACTCCAGGATAGTGTTGTTCATTTTCTTTGATGAATTTCCAGTCAACCCACCTCATGTCACAGACTATGGGCTTCTTGTCCAACAGAATTGTTTCATAGAAGTCCTGCTGTTCCTTTGTGTGGAACCTGTAGTCAACAGCAGTTCTTCTCCTTGTGGCATATGGATCTGCCATCCTCCATAGTCTCAGCCTTGAATCCTTCCTGATTCTCATGTCCTCAACCACAGGATGGGCATCATTGTGATCTGGTATCTTTGGCTTGAGCTTCCTTAGAACCTGTCCTTCTTCATATTCCTCCTCAGCAACCTCAGGCACTGGGGCTTTGTTCTTCTCAGCAGCTGGAATACTCCTGGTATTCCTCTTTGGTGCAGACTTGGCCTTGGGGGCAGCTTTGGGTGCTTCCTTGGGCTTAGATGTTGCAGCCCCTGATTTGATTGCATCACCCATAAGCTTTGGTGCCTTTGGTGCTGGTGCAGCAAGTTCTTCCTCTTCCATCATGGAAGGTTGCCCAACAACTCTGGCCATGGTCTTCTTGACCCTTTCCTTCCTCTTTTTGCTTTCTTCAGCTGGATCTTTGGGATCAGGATTTTCAGGCAGTTGAGTTGATGATCTGGCCTTGGGCATAGGTTGCCTTCTTGCAGGCCTTTTAATCTTCATGCCTGGCTTTATATCCTTTGCTGAGCCATATTCCTTCTTGAGCACCACTTTCTTGGAAGTAGCCTCATCTTCCTCAGCTTTGTAATCTCCATCCTCTGAATCTGAAGTTCTTTTCCTCCTTTGCCTAGTTGCAGCCTTAGGCAAATTGCTAGGAGTACTTCTGCTCCCTTCATCTGAAGTTGAGGGACTAGTGCCCTCACTCAAGTCCATCTGCTCTTCTGACCTGTTCTGGCTGTCACTTTGATCAGACATACTGCAAAAGCTGACTGCTGACCCTGTGAAGAGTTATAGATGAGATAGAAAAGATGAGCATCACAAAATGCAGAGGTTTTTGCAAAAGAATGACTCAAAAGTTCAGTTTTAGTTTTCCACAGAAAGCATTTCGGATCCACCGATTTTCAAACTCGGTGATACCGAAGCAGTTTTGGAACCTAAACTGATGATCTCGGTTGGACCGAGTTTCAGTTCGGTGGTACCGAGACTGCTAGGGTTTCACAGAATCCTCAAATCGGTTGCACCGATTAGTAATTCTCGGTCAGACCGAGAGTCACTAGTGCAATGGCATAAGCCAAATCGGTGAGACCGAGTTTTTCAACTCGGTGGGTCCGAGATGGTTTCGGCGGAAACCTAACCCTAAAAATTTGAATCACATCTAATCTATGAACTACTTTGGCTGGATAGAAGAGTTTCAATCGTGGCAAGAATCAATATGAAACAATGTGCTAGGAATCAGACGTGGATAGCACAAAGATTAAGTCCATACCCTAACTTGGCGGTGGACTTGCTACGGCGGCAACGGCGGGGACGAAATCCGTTGATGGCGGCGGAGACCAGCGACAGGAGGCTGCTGGCGACGAGGAGACGATCCGGAGACCACGATGGCAGAGCGAGCTGTTGCATGGGCGAAGGGTTTCAGAGAAATTTCCAAAATTTTGCCTGTGTCTATATATAGCCCGACCCTGTCGGTGTGACCGAGTGGAACAACTCGGTGGCACCGAGATGCATAACTGTGTTCAGTTACAGCAACTCGGTGTGACCGAAAAGTTCAAATCGGTTGCACCGAGATGGAAAACTCAGATCAACTTAATGATCTCGGTAGGACCGAAATGGAGGAATCGGTCAGACCGAGAATCACAAAGAGGTTTTGGAAGTTTAAGTCTATGACGAATCGGGGACTCCGAGTGCTCCTCACACAGAGTGGTTCGAATCTGACTTGATCAAATTTTGTGATGTAGCATGAATAGAGTTTGAGACGAGAAAAGCATAGATAGCTAGAGAGGGTTCTTAGGCATTCTTGTCCATCCACTTGGCCAAAAGAAGAAAGAACCAAACAATCAAAACAACAAGTGGATGTCCTTGAATGAGTAAAATATGCACCAACATGCTCACACAATAAAATGGCAAATGAAATATGTGGCAAAGCATGCACAACCAATTCTAGCATCTATCAAACAATTGGCGATGACTAGGTCATCTATATATGAGTATATTGACTTAGGAGTCAAATGAGAACATTTGATCATAGGTCATACTCATCGTTTAAGCTCAAGTGGGGTTACCACTTTTACATAATGCATTAATGTGTTCACACCATTAGAGTTGCTTTGACTCAATTCTTAGAGTTAAGCTCCCCCTAGATGTGAGATCCCCCCTTAGAGGGATGAACTAACCTTGGGTTTTGTCGATGATGACTTCATGTAGGTGTTGAAGATGTAGATGCTCAATGTTGATGTAGATCATTTGGAGCAATCCTTTGGAGTGAGTTGCACTTTCAACTTGCCTACATGGGTTAGTCCCACAAGGAACAAACAAGAATATCCATAGACATAGAGTGATGCACACACAAGATGATGTCCATGAAAACATTAGGTTACCTTGTCCCTTGCCTTACCAACATGAGGGTTTGTGACTCCTTGAACTAGTGCAAGATGTGAAAGTTGATTGCACTTGTTCTTGCCAAAATGATATGAGTGAAGAATGTTGGCGGAGTCACCCTCAAGAACTCTCTAGTTCTTCTTCTTCGGGATCCACATCATCTTGATGGGAATCCTTGGAGTTGTAGTTGTACTTGATGAAGTAGAACTTGACGTAGTCTTGGGGACCCAACTGAACGAGGCTTTAGGTGCTTCTTCAAATGCATCAATCTCTTCTTGAAGCTTGTCCTTGCCTTTGTTCTTGTGGTCTTGTGGTGGAAGATCATCTTGAGCTTGTGTCCCCTTGAAGGAAGTAGGATCATACTTCTCTTGTTGAGGAACAAACTTTGTCTTGGGGTATTGATCTTCTTCCCACTCAACTCCATTGGCGTTGAACTTTCGTTCAAAACCAACACCTTGATTCTTCCGGTGCCTTCCTTGCTTGCGTACAATTTCCTCGAATTGCTTACTCCCGGCAAGGCTCTTGTAAACACCTTTCTCTATAATTCCCTTCAATAAACTATTTTCTTGCTCAAGTGTAACTTGGCTAAGAGAATCATTAGTGGAATCAAGAGAACTACTAGAAGCAACAACATTGGATTTAACATTATTATTGTTACTACTAGAGGAAGTATCTTTCTTGTACTTGTTACTAGACTTGACTTGAGGCATGTAAGTAGATAAGAGTAAACGCTTGGCAATGTAAGAAGAACTTTTCTTGCGGAGATCATCATTGATTGCCTTTAAGAACTCATGCTCTTGCTCAAGATTGAGCTTTTCAAAGCGTAACTTCTCATGAGCCCTTAAAAGTTCTCGATGATCTTCGAAGATAGTTTCATGAGCCAACTTAAGAGTGTTTAGTTCTTTAGTTAGAAGCTCAATTTTCTCCTTATCATTGTCATTCGTTTGATTAGCATGATTAATTGACGTTTCATCATAGTATTCATCACTAGAGTTGTCAACAAGTAAATCATCATCCACAAGCAAGTCATCTTCATCACTATTGAAATCAACATACTCAGGATGTGTTACCTTTGGACCTTTGGCCATGAAGCATCTTCCAATTCCTTCATTTGGTGAATCAAATATGTCGTAGGAGTTGGTTGACACAAGTGCTAGACCGGCAACACCTTCATCTTGAGTATGTTCGGAGTCGGAGTGATAGCTTCTCTCGGAGTGATTGTCGGAGTCGGAGCCGGATACCCATTCACCAACATGAGCTTGATGTCTTCGTTTTGTGTAGCTCCTTGATGACTTGTCCTTCCTTTCCGAATCCTTGCTTCTCCGTGAGGGTCTTCATTCATAACGATCATCTCTACTCCTCCTCTCTCTTGGTGGTGATTCTTCTCTTTTGCTTCTTCTTTTTGGAGAATCTTCTCTTCTTTTGTAGGGTGCCGTACACTCATTGGAGTAGTGTCCAGGCTTCCCACAATTGTAGCAATTGCGCTCTCGACTAGAAGATCTCTTGTCATGATAAGACCTTGACTTGGAGCTTCTTTCTTTGCTTCTACTCTTGTAGAATTTGTTGAAGTTCTTCACCATTAAGCTCAATTCTTCATTGAAGGTTTGTTTCTCACTTGATGATGTGGGGGCTTCACTTGAGGCTTTGTAAGCACCACTTGACTTGTTGTGAAGTTCCTCCTTATCCTTGAGTGACATCTCATGAGCAACAATTCTTCCAATGACTTCTGTTGGCTTGAGATTTTTGTAGTTTGGCATCATTTGGATCAATGTGCACACGGTATCATACTTTCCATCCAATGCTCTTAGGATCTTCTTGATGATGAATCTGTCGGTCATCTCTTCACTCCCTAAGCCGGCAATCTCATTTGTGATAAGTGCAAGCCTAGAGTACATTTCAGCGACACCTTCACCATCCTTCATTTTGAACTTGTCAAGCTGACTTTGGAGCACATCCAACTTGGATTCCTTGACGGATTCGGTACCTTCGTGCATATCAATCAAAGTATCCCAAATTTCCTTTGCATTCTCAAGACGGCTGATTTTGTTGAATTCTTCGGGGCACAATCCGTTGAAGATGATATCACAAGCTTGAGCGTTGTATTGCAGCATCTTCAATTCTTCCGCATTCGCTTCACGGTTCGGTTCTCTCCCATCAAAGAATTCACCTTGCAAGCCAATACAAATAATTGCCCAAACGGCGGGGTTATGTCCGAGAATATGCATTTTCATCTTATGCTTCCAACTAGCAAAATTAGTACCATCAAAGTAAGGACCTCTACGGTGATAATTTCCCTCGCTAGACGCCATACTCTCCTAGGTTGTGAAACCAAGGCTATGACCACCAAAAGCTATGGAAATCAAAGCAAATGGAGACCAAAGCTCTGATACCACTTGTAGGACCTTGAAGTAAGTCTAGAGGGGGGTGATTAGACTACTTGACCAATTAAAAACTTAACCTTTTCCCAATTTTAGAGTTTGGCAGATTTTAGCTATCTTAGGACAAGTCAAGCAATCATCACACAATTCAAGCAAGCATGCAAAGAGTATATAGGCAGCGGAAATTAAAGCATGCAACTTGCAAGAAAGTAAAGGGAAGGGTTTGGAGGATTCAAACGCAATTGGAGACACGGATGTTTTTGGCGTGGTTCCGATAGGTGGTGCTATCGTACATCCACGTTGATGGAGACTTCAACCCACGAAGGGTAACGGCTGCGCGAGTCCACGGAGGGCTCCACCCACGAAGGGTCCACGAAGTAGCAACCTTGTCTATCCCACCATGGCCGTCGCCCACGAAGGACTTGCCTCACTAGCGGTAGATCTTCACGAAGTAGGCGATCTCCTTGCCCTTACAAACTCCTTGGTTCAACTCCACAATCTTGTCGGAGGCTCCCAAGTGACACCTAGCCAATCTAGGAGACACCACTCTCCAAGAAGTAACAAATGGTGCGTTGATGATGAACTCCTTGCTCTTGTGCTTCAAATGATAGTCTCCCCAACACTCAACTCTCTCTCATAGGATTTGGATCTGGTGGAAAGAGGGTTTGAGTGGAAAGCAACTTGGGGAAGGCTAGAGATCAAGATTCATATGGTAGGAATGGAATATCTTGGCCTCAACACATGAGTAGGTGGTTCTCTCTCAGAAATGGTAAGTTGGAAGTGTAGGTTTAGTCTGATGGCTCTCTCCACGAATGAAGAGGAGGTGGAGGGGTATATATAGCCTCCACACAAAATCTAACCGTTACACACAATTTACCAAACTCGGTGGGACCGAATCGTTAAACTCGGTCGGACCGATTTAGTAAACCTAGTGACCGTTAGTGATTTTCGGTGGGACTGACATGCATCTCGGTGAGACCGATTCGGTTAGGGTTAGGGCATAACGTAATCTCGGTGAGACCGATTACACAAACTCGGTGAGACCGATTTGGTAATAAGCTTTCCAGAGAGTTGGTCAGGTAAACTCGGTGGGACCGATTTGCTCTTTTCGGTGAGACCGAAATGTTACAAAAAGGAAACAGAGAGTTTACATTGCAATCTCGGTGGGACCGATCGCTCACTTCGGTTAGACCGAAACGTTACGAAGGGAAACAGAGAGATTGCAACCCCATCTCGGTGAGACCGAGATCCCTATCGGTAAGACCGATTTGCTTAGGGTTTGTGGCAGTGGCTATGACTTTTGGAATCGGTGGCGCCAGATAGAAAGAATCGGTGTGACCGATTTTGGCTTTAGGTTTAGGTCATTTGTGGATGTGGGAAAGTAGTTGAGGGTTTTGGAGCATATCACTAAGCACATGAAGCAAGAGGCTCATTAAGCAACACCTCATCCCTTCTTGATAGTATTGGCTTTTCCTATAGACTCAATGTGATCTTGGATCACTAAAATGTAAAATGAAGAGTCTTGAGCTTTTGAGCTTGAGCCAATCCTTTGTCCTTAGTATTTTGAGGGATCCACTTTCATCATCCATGCCATGCCATTCATTGAGCTTTCCTGAAATAATAGTCTTGGAATAGCATTAGCTCAATGAGCTATATGTTGTTATGAATTACCAAAACCACCTAGGGATAGTTGCACTTTCAATCTCCCCCTTTTTGGTAATTGATGACAACATATAGATCAAAGCTTCGACAAATGATAATAAAATTTAAATAACATCGTCGCTTTGAGAAGTATGTGATAAGCAAGAGCTCCCCCTAAATTTGTGCATAGTTTTAGATTTGCTTTGTATTGCAAATGCACAATGAATTAGGCTCATGGGTTACTCTTCCATGTCACATACATCTTGGTGGAGCACTCAAAACAGTAAACAATGAATACATGCACTCATCACCAAGCATAGTGAGTGATCACATAAGATAGATAGGATAATATCATCAAACATGCATAAGTGTAGCTTATGATCAAACACATGATCATCAATGTCTCACAAGCATAGTATCTCAACCAAAAGCAAACAAAGATTGAAAACCACCAAATAAAGCAAGAGAGAACAAAAGCAACACTCTCTCTCTCAAAGCCTATGATCTATACATTTTTCTCCCCCTTTGGCAACAAGTTGCCAAAAAGTTCATAGAAAATGCATGGTGCTAGATCGACTCTCAGGCTTGATCTTCTGGTGGTGGTGTCCTGATAACTCCACGGACGAAGGCTTCAGTTGATGTAGAGGGTGCTGGAGTTGATGCTGAAGCTGGTTGCATTGGAGCTGAAGGGGCACTGGCTGGTGCTGAAGTTGTTGCTCTAGTGTCTGTCACTGGCACTACAACTGACCTCTGGGCTCTGGGCACTCTGGAAAACACATTGGTGGTAGTCTTTCCCTTCCTCTCCTGCATGTCATCCTACAGCTGCTCCACAACTAACTGAATCTCAGTTACCTTGACATCTAGATCATAGAATTTTTGTTCCATGATTCTTTCCAGGCACTCCTGGTTTTGAGTTAGGGTGGCCAACCCCTTCTCAATCCTCAGAGATGATGCTATCAAGTAACCAAGCTGCTCCTGTTTGGTTTTCAAGAAATATTCAGATGCCTCCTCTTGAGTTGGCATCTTGGCATCCTTCTCCCTCTTTGCCTTCTCCTTCTTCTCCTGAGCTTGAACTGATTGCGGGTCATCTTCATTCATGACAACCTCATTGTCCTCAAAGTCTGGATAAAGTGGAAAGTGTTCCTTATCCAACTGATATTTTCCTGTGCCCATCTTTGAGTTTATCAATTCTTGAATCTGAGGTGCATATCCATAGCTCCTCTTCTGATCTGCTGCAGTCCTCTTGATTGTTTCAATTATTAGGCTCATGACTTTGAATTTTTGTGGCACATCAAATAAATGCAACATGTTGATGGCATGCCCTCTGATCATGTTATGGTCACCTGACTTGGGCAACAGAGTGTGCCTCAGAATCCAATTTATGGTTGGCAACCCTGACAGCATAACATAATCTCAGTGAGACCGATTACACAAACTCGGTGAGATCGATTTGGTAATAAGCTTTCCAGAGAGTTGGTCAGGTAAACTCGATGGGACCGATTTTCTCTTTTCGATGAGACCGAAATGTTACAAAAAGGAAACAGAGAGTTTACATTGCAATCTCGGTGGGACCGATCGCTCACTTCGGTTAGACCGAAACGTTACGAAGAGAAACAGAGAGATTGCAACCCCATCTCGGTGAGACCGACATCCCTATCGGTAAGACCGATTTGCTTAGGGTTTGTGGCAGTGGCAATGACTTTTGGAATCGGTGGCGCCGGATAGAAAGAATCAGTGTGACCGATTTTGGCTTTAGGTTTAGGTCATTTGTGGATGTGGGAAAGTAGTTGAGGGTTTTGGAGCATATCACTAAGCACATGAAGCAAGAGGCTCATTAAGCAACACCTCATCCCTTCTTGATAGTATATGCTTTTCCTATAGACTCAATGTGATCTTGGATCACTAAAATGTAAAATGAAGAGTCTTGAGCTTTTGAGCTTGAGCCAATCCTTTGTCCTTAGTATTTTGAGGGATCCACTTTCATCATCCATGCCATGACATTCATTGAGCTTTCCTGAAATAATAGTCTTGGAATAGCATTAGCTCAATGAGCTATATGTTGTTATGAATGACCAAAACCACCTAGGGATAGTTGCACTTTCAGTCTTGCATCTATTGTCGTGCCTCCTACTGATCCGTTAGAACAATATTTGCTAGACCATGAAAATGATATGTTTATGAATGAAAGAAGGGAAATAGATGAAGTGTTCCTTAAACAGGAACCTATGCTGAAACATAACCTTCCCGTTGAAATTCTTGGGGATCCCCCTCCACCCAAGGGTGATCCCGTGTTGGAACTCAAACCATTACCAGATAATCTTAAATATGCTTATCATGATGAAAAGAAAATATATCCTGTTATTATTAGTGCTAACCTTTCAGAGCAAGAAGAAGAAAGATTATTGAAAACTCTGAAGAAGCACCGTGCTGCTATTGGATATACTCTAGATGATCTTAAGGGCATTAGTCCCACTCTATGCCAACAGAAAATAAATGTGGAGAAAGATGCCAAACCAGTTAGAGATCCTCAACGACGACTGAATCCCAAAATGAAAGAAGTGGTAAGAAAGGAGATACTAAAGCTCCTTGAGACACGTATAATTTATCCCGTTGCTGATAGTGATTGGGTAAGCCCTGTCCATTGTGTTCCTAAAAAGGGAGGTATTACTGTCGTTCCTAATTATAAAGATGAATTGATCCCGCAAAGAATTATTATAGGTTGTAGGATGGTAATTGATTTCCGTAAATTAAATAAAGCTACTAAGAAAGATCATTACCCTTTACCTTTTATTGATAAGATTCTAGAAAGACTATCCAAACACACACATTTCTGCTTTCTAGATGGTTATTCTAGTTTCTCTCAAATACCTGTGTCAGCGGGGGATCAATCAAAAACTACTTTTACTTGCCCTTTCAGTACTTTTGCTTATAGACGTATGCCTTTTGGTTTATGTAATGCACCTGCTACCTTTCAAAGATGCATGATGGCTATATTCTCTGACTTTTGTGAAAAGATTTGTGAGGTATTCATGGATGATTTCTTCGTCTATGGATCCTCTTTTGATGATTGCTTGAGCAACCTTGATCGAATTTTGCAGAGATGTGAAGACACTAGCCTCGTGTTGAATTGGGAAAAGTGCCACTTTATGGTTAATGAAGGCATTGTCTTAGGGCATAAGATTTCCGAGAGAGGTATTGAAGTTTATAAGGCTAAAGTTGATGCTATTGAAAAGATGCCATGTCCCAAGGACATAAAAGGTATAAGAAGTTTCCTTGGTCATGCCGGTTTTTATAGGAGGTTCATTAAGGACTTCTCTAATATCTCTAGGCCTCTGACTAATTTACTGCAAAAAAATATTCCTTTTGTCTTTGATGATGATTATGTAGAAGCATTTGAAATACTTAAGAAAGCTTTGATCACTGCACCTATTGTTCAGCCACCTGATTGGAATTTACCCTTTGAAATTATGTGTGATGCTAGTGATTATGCTGTAGGTGCTGTTTTAGGGCAAAGAGTTGATAAGAAATTGAATGTTATCCAGTATGCTAGTAAGACTCTTGATACTGCCCAGAGAAATTATGCTACTACTAAAAAAGAATTCTTAGCAGTTGTGTTTGCTTGTGATAAGTTTAGACCTTATATTGTTGATTCCAAATTACTATTCACAGTGATCATGCTGCTATTAAATATCTAATGGAAAAGAAAGATGCTAAGCCTAGACTCATTAGATGGGTTCTCTTGCTCCAAGAATTTGATTTGCATATTATTGATAGAAAGGGAGCTAAGAACCCCGTAGCAGACAACTTGTCTAGGTTAGAGAATGTTCTTGATGACCCACTGCCTATTGATAATAGCTTTCCTGATGAACAATTAGTGGTCATTAATGCTTCTCGTACTGCTCCTTGGTATGCTGATTATGCTAATTACATTGTTGCTAAATTTATACCGCCTAGTTTCACATATCAGCAAAAGAAAAAGTTCTTTTATGATTTAAGACATTAATTATGGGATGACCCACACCTTTATGAAGAAGGAGTAGATGGTGTTATTAGGCATTGTGTACCTGAGCATGAACAGGAACATATCCTACGCAAGTGTCACTCTGAATCCTATGGAGGACACCACGCTAGAGATAGAACTGCACATAAGGTACTGCAATCTGGTTTTTATTGGCCTACTCTCTTCAAAGATGCATGTAAGTTTGTCTTATCTTGTGATGAATGTCAAAGAATTGGTAATATTAGTAGACGTCAAGAAATGTATGAATTATTCTCTTGTTATTGAACCATTTGATGTTTGGGGCTTTGACTATATGGGACCTTTTCCCGCCTCTAATGGTTATACACATATTTTAGTTGCTGCTGATTACATTACTAAGTGGGTAGAAGTTATTCTAACTAGTAGTGTTGATCATAACACTTCTATTAAAATGCTTAAAGAAGTTATTTTTCCAAGGTTTGGAGTCCCTAGATATCTTATGACTGATGGTGGTTCACATTTTATTCATGGTGCTTTCCGTAAGATGCTTGCTAAGTATGATGTTAATCATAGAATCGCATCTCCTTATCACCCGCAGTCTAGTGGTCAAGTAGAGTTGAGCAATAGAGAGCTCAAATTAATTTTGCAAAAGACTGTCAATAGATCTAGAAAGAATTGGTCCAAAAAACTTGATGATGCATTATGGGCTTATAGAACTGCATACAAAAATCCTATGGGTATGTCTCCATATAAGATGGTTTATGGAAAAGCTTGTCATTTACCTCTAGAACTTGAACATAAAGCATATTGAGCTATTAAAGAGCTCAACTATGAATTCAAACTTGCCGGTGAGAAGAGGTTGTTTGATATTAGCTCACTTGATGAATGGAGAACCCAAGCCTATGAGAATGCCAAGCTATTCAAAGAAAAAGTCAAACGCTGGCATGACAAAAGAATACAAAAGCGTGAGTTTAACGTAGGTGATTATGTGTTATTATTCAACTCTCGTTTAAAAAATTTCGCAGGAAAACTTCTCTCTAAATGGGAAGGTCCATGCGTATCGAGGAGGTCTATCATTCTGGTGCCATAAACATTAACAACTTCGAAGGCACAAGTCCGAGGGTGGTGAACGGTCAAAGAATCAAACATTACATCTCAGGTAATCCTATTAATGTTGAAACTAATAATATTGAAACCGTAACACCGAAGGAATACATAAGGGACACTTTCTAGAACATTCCAGACTCCGAAAAGGAACAGGTATGTGGTACGGTAAGTAAACTGACTCCAAAACAATTCTAATGGCACTTTTTATCAGTTTTGGAATATTTAAGAATTTTAGGAAGAAAGAAGTAGTCCGGGAAGGACACGAGGCCTCCACGAGGGTGGAGGGTGCGCCCACCCTTACTGGGCGCCCCCCTATCTCGTGGCCACCTCGTGTGCCTCCTGGACTCCGTTTTCTTGCATGTTATGTATTTTGGTCAGTAAAAATTCATTATATAAACTCCCGAAGGTTTTGACCACCGTATCACGCAAATATCCTTTGTTTTTGTTTTGAGTTGTTCCTGTTGCAGTTTAAGAGCAAGATGTCTTCTCAAGAGTCGGTCGGGGAGAGTCAGGTGTCTCACCCGACATCAGGTCCAGGAGCAAATAGCGATGCTTATCACTTTGGACCATCAACGGAGGATGAGATGGAGGCCGACTTGAAAAGGATAGATGCCATGGAGGAAGATCAAGAAGTCACCTCTCGTCTCCAAGCAGAATTCGTGATGGGGGAACTACATAGCTTGGCTATTCCAAATTCGCTCATCCCTTCCAACTTTAGATTTCTTTCTTATGAAAATATGAAAAAGAGCGTCACTTGTTCTCCAGAAGCTATGCAGCATCCTTGGGTAAAGGGAGCTTTAGCCGTTACGGGCAAGCTCTGCAAAGAAATTATGGACCTCAAACAACAAGTCAATAAGCTCGAGGAGGAGAATCGTATCCTGATGGGCATCATTGCCAAGAAGATCATAACACCAACCGTGAAGAAGGAGGCATAATCACATGGGTATGGGCACTCCCCTTGGCAACTGCCAAGCTTGGGGGAGGTGCCCCGGTATCGTATCACCATCACACTCCTATCTTTACCGTTTTATTTAGTTCGATCCTTTTAGTAGTATCTTGATCTAGTAGATTTGAAGTTTTGATATCAAGTAGTTTTGAGTTTTGCTTTGTGATCTCTTTATGTAATCGAGTCCGTGAGCTATCTATAATAAAGATTAGTGTTGAGTCAAGGGCTTTGCTATCTTGCTATGATCTTAGGAAAGTAGAAAGAATAAAAGGGTTCATATTGATCTTATGGTTAGTGATGACTTCACACATAGAAAGTATGATGCATAAAAGTTGTTGAGAGTTGATAAACGTAGTTTTGGTCATCGTTGCAATTAATAGGAAGTGATAAGGAAAGAGAGGTTCACATGCAAATATATTATCATGGACATCTTTTGTGATTGGGAGCACTCATTGAGTATGACATGTTAAAAGAGTTGATGTTGGACAAGGAAGACAACGTAATGATTTATGTTTTCTCACATCTCAGTTAAAGTATATTGTCATTGACCTTCCAAACATGTTGAGCTTGCCTTTCCCCCTCATGCTAGCCAAACTCCTTGCACCAAGTAGAGATACTACTTGTGCTTCCAAATATCCTTAAACCCAGTTTTGCCATGAGAGTCCACCATACCTACCTACGGATTGAGTAAGATCCTTCAAGTAAGTTGTCATGTTGCAGGCAATAAAAATTGCTATATAAATATGTATGACTTATTAGTGCAGAGAAAATAAGCTTTATACGATCTTGTTATGGAAGCAATAAAAATGACGGACTGCATAATAAAGGTCCATGTACAAGTGGCAATATAAAGTGGCGTTCTTATGCATTAAGATTTTATGCATCCAACCCTAAACGCACATGACAACCTCTGCTTCCCTCTGCGAAGGGCCTATCTTTTACTTTATGTTTTTACTTTATGCTTGAGTCAAGGTGATCTTCACCTTTCCCTTTTTCATTTTTATCCTTTGGCAAGCTCCTCGTGTTTGAAAGATCATGATATATATATCCAATTGGATGTAAGTTAGCATGGACTATTATTGTTGACATCACCTAAAGGTGAATATGTTGGGAGGCAACACAATAAGCTCCTATCTTTCTCAGTGTCCGGCTGAAACTCCATAACAACAAGTATTGCATGAGTGTTAGCAATTATAGAAGACTACATGATAGTTAAGTATGTGGACTTGCTGAAAAGCTCTATTCTTGACTCTTTTTCATGTTATGATAAATTGCAATTGCTTCAATGACTGAGATTATAGTTTGTTAGCTTCCAATGAAGTTTCTGAACCATGCTTGACATTGTGAATTGATCGTTACTTGATCATAAGAATTCATATGATAAAAGCTATATATGTTGTTGTTATAAGAATGATCATGATGCCCTCATGTCCGTATTTTATTTTTATCGACACCTCTATCTCTAAACATGTGGACATATTTTCGATTTCGGCTTCTGCTTGAGGACAAGCGAGGTCTAAGCTCGGGGGAGTTGATACGTCCATTTTGCATTATATATCATGCTTTTATATCAATATTTATTGCATTATGGGCTGTTACATATTATATATCAATACTTATGGCTATTCTCTCTTATTTTACAAGGTTTACCATGAAGAGGGGGAATGCCGGCAGCTGGAATTCTGGCTGGAAAAGGAGCAAACATTGGAAACCTATTCTACACTACTCCAAAAATCCTGAAACTCCACGAAACTTATTTTTGGAATTAATAAGAATTATTGAGCGGAAGAAACACCTCAGGGGGCCCACACCCTAGCCAGGAGGGTGGGGGCGCGCCCACCCCTACTGGACGCGCCCCCTGTCTCCTGGGCCCCCTGGTGGCCCTCCGGTGTCCATCTTCTGCTATATGAAGGCTTTTACCCTGGAAAAATTCGTGGGCAAGCTTACGGGACGAAACTCCGCCGCCACGAGGCGGAACCTTGGCGGAACCAATCTAGAGCTCCGGCAGAGCTGTTCTGTCAGGGAAACTTCCCTCCGGGAGGGGGAAGTCATCACCAACGATCCTCTCATCAGGAGGGGGTCAATCTCCATCAAAATCTTCACCAGCACCATCTCCTCTCAAAACCCTAGTTCATCTCTTGTATCCAAACCACAAATTGGTACCTGTGGGTTGCTAGTAGTGTTGATTACTCCTTGTAGTTGATGCTAATTGGTTTACTTGGTGAAAGATCATATGTTCAGATCCTTAATGCATATTATTACTCCTCTGATTATGAACATGAATATGCTTTGTGAGTAGTTACGTTTGTTCCTGAGGACATGGGTGAAGTCTTGCTATTAGTAGTCATGTGAATTTGGTATTCGTTCGATATTTTGATGAGATGTATGTTGTCTTTCCTCTAGTGGTGTTATGTGAACGTCGACTACATGACACTTCACCATTATTTGGGCCTAGAGGAAGGCATTCGGAAGTAATAAGTAGATGATGGTTTGCTAGAGTGACAGAAGCTTAAACCCTAGTTTATGCGTTGCTTCGTTAGGGGCTGATTTGGATCCATATGTTTAATGTTGTGGTTAGGTTTACCTTAATACTTCTTTTGTAGTTGCGGATGCTTGCAATAGGGGTTAATCATAAGTGGGATGCTTTTCCAAGTAAGGGCAGTACCCAAGCACCGGTCCA
The DNA here is from genome assembly GCF_018294505.1 of Triticum aestivum. Lineage (NCBI taxonomy): Eukaryota > Viridiplantae > Streptophyta > Magnoliopsida > Poales > Poaceae > Triticum > Triticum aestivum. The sequence goes on along the minus strand of NC_057801.1, from coordinate 505,257,671 downwards.
CCAACATATCAAATTATCAAAGTACCGAACGCGAATCATATGAGCGTGATGAAAACTAGCTTGACGATAATTCCCATGTGTCCTCGGGAGCTCTTTTCTCATTATAAGAAATTGTCCAGGCTTATCCTTTGCTACAAAAAGGATTGGGCCACCTTTCTGCACTTTATTTACTTTCATTGCTTGTTACTCGTTACAATTTATCTTATCATAAAACTATCTGTTACCTACAATTTCAGTGCTTGCAGAGAAAACCTTACTAAAAACCGCTTATCATTTCCTTCTGCTCCTCATTGGGTTCGACACTCTTACTCATCGAAAGGACTACGATAGATCCCTTACACTTGTGGGTCATCAAGGGCCATCTACTCCAATGGTGAGTCGTCCACGCGTGAGACGGATTTGTTGTATCAGCTGCAAGATGGTGGGCTTGGGGGCTATTCCGATGGCAATAGTATTTCAGACCCCTATGAGCCGCCAAATAGAGTCATGATCCTCATGGCTGGCACACAACTTGGGAAAAACTCTACGGCTGGGGCAACAATGACTTCTGGGTCAGCAGCGGTGACGGCAGCCGGGGCAGGAGGCCCTGCGCACCCGCCGGCTCAGGTTCTAATGGCTTTAATGGATAAGTTGACGGCTCTGTTAACGGCCGTAGTCAACCCAGCGAATCAAGCTCAGCATGATGCGGAAGTGGCACAGTTACGTGAGGAGGTAGCACAAGCCAAAGAAGACCTGGCGGCAGAGGACGTCAGGATGGCCGCAGAACTGGCGGCTTTGGATGCTCAGACCCAGCGGATTCAGTCGAAGGCTTTCCAGCTTATGATGGATTAGAACGCATCAAATGAGATCATGAGGTGAAGGCACCAGTCCTGTCCGCCTACGGTTTATGAGCCTAGAAACCTCTTCCGCACGCCCGGCGCAGGACCCAGTAACCCGCCGGAGGTAAACCGGGCTGCGGCGCCCGGGGCTAGGACGCCGGTTCAACCATGTGTGATGGAACCCCCTCGTCTGAATACTGCTCCACCTCAGCATGTACCGACACCACTGGGTCATTATTCTAATCCTTTGGAGAATATGATCGTTGCGGCGGCACAATTGGCGGCTCTCCTAGTGGATGGCGACTCTCCAACGACGGTTGAAACACGAAGGGTCAGAGAACTTCTTCAGACAGCATTGGCACAGCAGGAGGCATATTCTTATAGTCGAGATAGGATTCATTCAACCCCTCGCCCAAGCCGGAGTCGGAGCTATAGTAGGCACATGGACTCACCAGCCGTTTCAAGCAACGCCCAGCACCGTGATCAGCCGCGCGAGTATGACCCAGCACGTGATGGGGCCCTTAACTTGGTTGAGCAGGACAGAGTGCGTCAAGAAGCCGAGCAAGTGGCTCAGCAGGCGGCTCAGCGGGTGGCTTACCAGCCCCTTCCGGTTTATCCAATGACCTTGTTTGCAGCAGGCGTGACCTCAAGATCTACGGGTGTACCCTGTTTGGCGCCGGCTCTACATAATGAGTGTTTGCCCAAGGATTTCAAAGGGCCTCGAAAGGTGCCTAATTACACGACCGACTTACCCCCTGAGGCGTGGATTGAAAGCTATGAGATGGCCATGGATCTACTAGAAGTCAGTGATGCTGCGTGTGCCAAATACTTCACCATGATGCTAGATGGAACGGCCCGTACTTGGTTAAAAGGGCTGCCGGCTAACTCCATCGGGTCATGGGCTAAGTTAAAAGCCCAGTTCATTCAGAACTTTAAGGACACATGCAAGTAGCCCATGTCAATTGTGGACTTGACTAATTGTAAGCAAGAGGAGGGTGAATCCATGACCCAGTGGGTGCGCCAGGTCAAAGCTATTATACATTCATCTGATAACATGAACGTCGGCTCTGCAGTCTTGATGTTGGAGAAAATTTGTCGTGTTTGCCTCTTAAACAGAAGCTAGGGCGGCTCAAGTGCGATTGTAATGACATGGGCCAGCTGATGGCGGCTCTAGTCAAATATGCCAACTCTGATAGTACCAAGGACCCCGAGTCTGACGATGAGAAGACATGGAAGGGAAAGAAGAAAGGCAATGCTAAGGTCCCACAGCAGGACCCGGCGAGTCAAGGGGGCAACAGAAAACGCAAGGCTGATGGTAGCTCGGAGTTTGTGGCTAACACCAATGCACATGGCAACAATCAACGTCGTAAGGGGAGGCCGCCTCCTCGGACCGGCAGGCCAGGTCCTACTCTTGAGCAGTTGCTAAATGAGCCATGTCCAAGGCATGGCACGCAGGAGAAACCAGCCACTCACCTTTGGAAAGATTGTACAATTATGAAGGCTTTCAAAAACTCTAACGCGTTTGACAGCAATCATGGGCCGGGCGGCGGTTTTCATGTCCCGTGTTATGGAGGTGGCGGTTCTAATTCCAACTTCCAGGCCGCCAAGGTAATCAGGGCGGCTTTAATCAAGGTAATTAGGTTGGTTACAATCAGCAATCTGGCTAGGGAGGTCAGTAGCAGCAGCAATCTGGATATCAAAGTAATCCGAAGTAGTTGAATAGTGGGCAGTATCATGTTTTCACCACAAGTTTATGCAAGCGGGACCAGAAGCTCCACAAGCGGGCCGTGAAAACCGTTGAGCCGGCGGTTCCTTGTTACCTACAATGGTCAGAGTAGCCCATTATGTGGAGTAAAGAAGATCGCCCTCCCCAGGTTGACAATCCAGGTCACTTGGCCTTGGTGGTGGTGCCTCAAGTAGATGGATACAAATTTACTAAGGTGCTCATGGATGGAGGTAGTAGCATCAACATCCTTTATTATGAGACTTTCCGTCGCATGGGGTTAACTGATAAAAATCTTAAGACATCCAACACTGTTTTCCATGGAGGGGTGCGTGGCAAGTCAGCATACCCAGTGGGCAAGATTGAGCTGGAGGTAGCCTTTGGGGATGAGCACGATTCCAGGGCTGAGAACTTAAATTTTGAAGTGGTCAAAATCAGAAGCCTGTACCACGCTCTGTTTGGCCGGCCGGCTTATGCCAAATTCGTGGCACGGCCGTGTTATGTTTATCTGCAACTCAAGATGCCGGGTTATAAAGGAACTATCACATTGCATGGGAGTCGGAAGATAGCCCTGGAATGTGAGGAAGGCGATGTTGCTTATGCGGAGTCTGTCTGTGCAATAGAGGAATTGAAGTTTTACAAGGACAATGTTGACCCAACAGATATGACGTCTTTGAAAAAGCCAACTACAGAGCATGACCCGGTGCTGAAGTTTAAGTCGGTTGATGACACCAAGCTGGTTGACTTTGTTCCTGGCGACTCATCCAAGCAGTTCAGCATCAGTGCTAATTTGGATCCAAAATAGGAAAGCGTGCTCATCGAGTTCATTCATGAGAATCGGGACATCTTTGCATGGAAATCTTCTGACATGCCAAGTGTACCGAGGGAACTCGCTGAGCACACTCTTAATATTGATCCAAAATTTAAGCCGGTCAAGAAATTCCTCCGGTGGTTCAATGAGGAGAGGCGTAAGGCCATTGGTGAAGAGGTGGCCCGACTCTTGGCGGCTGGGTTCATTGTTGAGGTTTTTCATCCAAAGTGGTTGGCCAACCCAGTGCTAGTGCTTAAGAAGAATGGCACTTCGCGCATGTGTATGGATTACACGGACTTAAACAAGGCTTGTCCGGCTGATCCTTTTGCTCTCCCTCGTATTGATCAAATCATTGATGCTACGGCGGGTTGTGAGCGTTTGAGTTTTTTGGATGCTTATTCTGGTTATCATCAAATCAAGATGGCAGTTAAGGACCAGGAGAAGACATCTTTCATTACACCCTTTGGAGCCTTCTGCTATGTGTCTATGCCTTTTGGGCTCAAAAGTGCCCACGCGACTTATCAACGATGTGTGCAGAATTGCCTTCACAATCAGATTGGACGTAATGTTCATGCTTATGTGGATGACATTGTGGTCAAATCCAGAGAGAAGGAAACTCTGATAGATGATTTGAAAGAAACCTTCGATAATCTCCGGGTCTACAAGATGATGCTTAACCCGGCCATGTAACATCCAGATTTTCAATTTGGAATGTTATACATTAGATCATCATTACATATCATATTTTATTGCAATTTGGCTTGATCCTAGAAATTCTACACAACTCAAGGACCCACGGAGAGAGTTGGCGATTTCGTTATTTTCATATTTGAGTTTTCTCAAATTTTGAAAATAGGATCATTTGATTTTAATAATTTTATCTCCAATTATTTCTATTATAAAAATAAGAGAGAGGGAATAAAATGACTTTCCCAAAATAAAGAAATATTAAGTATTTAATAATAAAATCAAATGAGTTTTTATTTCGGAGTTTTACCGCTATTTTATTTGAATTAGGAAAAATGCGCGTTTTCAAAATTGCACTTTAGGCCCAAATAAATGTTCATCTTGTCCGGCTTATTTTTAGAGGACGGGGAAAATTTATTTCGAGATTTTTGGAGTCTGTTTAGTATTTGTTTTATTTCTTTTTCTGCGCGTCTGAATTATTAGAAAAAACAACGAACCGACTCGGGCCGCCGTGGGCGACCCGGACTCGTGTGCCGCCCACGCTTTATAAGCCGCCCACCCCCGCCAGCCCACCCCAACCTGCGCCCCGCCAAACCCTAACCCTAGCCTTGCCGCCGGAGCCCGCCGCCGCCGCTGCCCGCCGCCGCCGGAGGTAGCCGACGCCGCCTCGGTTTTCGCGAGAAAACCGATCGGTTTTTTTTCGAAACCGTAGATTCGTTTTTTTAGATCCGGTTCGGTTTATTTTTTTTGGTTTAGTTTATTTAGCGAATGCCCGTTCATTCATCTGTTTTAACGAACAGATTTCATCGTTTAACCGCACACAACGAACGTTCGTTCATTAGCCTGTTCGTCTGTTTTTTCTTTTTCTTGGGTTTTCCGCGATTATTTCCGATCGCGATTTCTGATCCGATTTTGGTTCTAGTATAACTTTAGCTCGTTTATCGGAATCAGGCGATTCAAGCGCCTAGAGTTTCGTCTCGAAACCGTCTTTCTGTTTAACCAACTCAAACAAGTTTTTGCTACTGTAAAATTTGACTTAGGTCCAGATTAGTAAATGAAGCTTGTTTCTTTTGCCGTTTGAGTTTCGTTGCTTCGTTTGATTTGATTCTTTTTGCAAACCGGAGTTCTTAGGTTGAACTTTCTGGTTAGATCTCTTATTTGAGTTTTACTTGTGCATTAGATGAGTGCTTATTGTATGCTTGTTTGTTTGTGATGGAATACCCGGAGTGCGCCACTTGCTACTACGAGTCTCTAGGTTTCACGGATCATCGGCAAGGCAAGTAACACTTTGATCATATCTCTTTGCTACCCAATTTTATTGCGTTAGATCAATCCTCAAACAATTGCATGATTAGGATCTGATTAATATGTGGGTTTTGGGAAGTAGATGAGGTAGAACCTATTACCTATTTTACTATCAACCTTTGGGAGTTACTCTACGTTTGCTTATATTGCTATGCTATGCTAGTAGACGTGGATTGGGTGAGTGTATCCATGACAAATGTGAGATTGTTAAATTAATGGTTTACTTAAGGTGGCAACTTAAATTCACATCTGGGTGGATTGAGGCACCTGGGGAACCCAGTGTTGCCTGTATTTTTTGGAAATCCTGGGGTACCGTGTGATTCTCCTATGGACCGCCACCCAGGCTCAAAGGGATCATGATATTATTCATGCTAGAAACTTCCGTGTGCAGCCGCAAGATACTATGGGCTCTAGCATAGTTGAGTATGTTGTGTGACCTCTTTCAGTAGTAGACTAGTAGATGTAGGGGATGTATCGAGAATGGTTGTTGATTATCGAGGACTGAATGAAGTGACAATCAAGAACACGTACCCACTGTCGATGATCAATGACTTGTTTGACCAATTGGAAGGAGCTAAGGTGTTTTCCAAGATCGATCTGCGATCAGGATACCACCAGTTGAAGATTCGAGAGCAGGATATACCTAAAACGGCTTTTACCACCAGGTACGGGCTGTATGAGTATATCGTTATGTCATTTGGTCTGACTAAGGCACCTGCCTATTTCATGAACATGATGAACAAGGTGTTTATGGAGTTTCTGGATAAGTTCGTCATGGTGTTCATTGATGATCTTTTGGTCTACTCGAAGAATGAAGAGGAGCATAAAGAGCATTTGCATTTGGTACTCGGGAAGCTCAGAGAACATCAGTTATATGCCAATTTCAGCAAATGTGAGTTTTGGTTGAAGGAAGTTGGATTCCTCGGACATGTTATATCCGGAGAAGGAATAGCAGTGGACCCCACCAAAGTTGTCAATGTGACAAACTGGGAGGCACCCACGTCAGTTGGAGAGATCCAGAGTTTCCTTGGACTCACAGGATACTACCGGAGGTTCACTGAGAATTTCTCGAATATTGCAAAACCCATGACGGAGTTGTTGAAGAAGGACACCAAATTCAAATGGACTAAGGAATGTGAAGCCAGTTTCCAGGAGTTGAAGAAACGTTTGGTTACATCACCAGTGTTGATTCTGCCAGATCAGCGCAAGGATTATGAAGTATATTGCGACGCTTCTCGTCGAGGACTTGGAGCAGTGCTTATGCAGGAAGGAAGAGTTCTTTCGTATGCCTCATGATAGCTTAAGCCCCATGAGCTGAATTATGCTACACATGATTTGGAGTTAGCAGCCGTAGTGCATGCATTGAAGACATGGAGACATTTTCTCATTGGAAACCATTGTGAGGTGTACACGAATCGCAAGAGTTCGAAGTACATCTTCACACAGAAGGAGTTAAATCTCAGGCAAAGGAGATGGTTGGAGCTCATTAAGGATTATGATATGAGATTGCATTATCACCCCAGAAAGGCTAACGTAGTAGCCGATGCATTGAGCCGCAAGAGCCATGTCAACACACTCTTGACCGGAGGGTTACCAAAGGAGTTAGCCGAGGATCTTCGCGAGCTATGTTTGGAGATAGTTCCGAGAGGCTATGTAGCAGCATTGGAGATTCAGTCTACTTTGGTGGATAAGATCAGAGAAGCCCAGAAGAATGACAAGGAGATCGCCGAGATAAAGGAGAAGATGAGCAAAGGAAAGGCTAAAGGATTTCGTGAGGATGAGCATGATACCCTATGGTTTGAGGACCACGTTTATGTGCCTAAAGATCCGGAGATCAGGAAGTTGATTCTGCAAGAGGCCCATGAATCCCCGTATTCGATTCACCCAGGAAATACCAAGATGTATATGGATTTGAAGGACACTTTCTGGTGGACCGGAATGAAGAAGGATATTGCAGAGTATGTAGCAGTATGTGATGTATGTCAGAGAGTGAAGGCAGAGCATCAGAAGCCAGCAGGATTGCTACAACCATTGTCAATACCCGAATGGAAGTGGGATAAGCTAGACATGGATTTTATCATGATATTGCCCAGGACTCGTTCAGGCTATGACTCGATATGGGTTGTAGTCGACCGTTTGACGAAGGTAGCTCATTTCATCCCAGTGAAGACCACCTACAACAGTGCTAAGTTGGCGAAGATATACATGACCAGGATCGTATGTCTGCATGGAGTTCCGAGGACCATTGTATCAGATAGACGAACCCAGTTTACCTCAAAGTTCTGCAATTAGTTGCACGAAACTATGGGTACTAGGCTAGAGTTCAGCACAACCTTTCATCCGCAGACAGATGGATAGACCGAGAGAGTCAATCAGATTCTGGAGGACATGCTGAGAGCTTGTGCGCTAGAATATGGATCTAGTTGGGACGACAATTTTCCATATGCAGAGTTCTCTTACAACAACAGTTATCAATCCAGCTTGAAGATGGCCCCTTTCGAAGCTTCGTACGGAAGGAGGTGCAGGACACCGTTGTTGTGGGATGAAGTTGGAGACCGTCAGTTGTTTGGACCAGATTTGATTAAGGAGTCCAAAGAGAAGGTAAAGCTAATATGCGATAGGCTCAAGGTAGCCCAGTCCAGGTAGAAGAGCTATGCAGATTCTAAACGCAAGGAGACAGTTTACGAAGTTGGAGAGAGAGTTTATCTTCATGTGTCCCCACTTTGAGGAGTTAAGCGTTTTGGAGTTAAGGGAAAGTTAGCGCCGCATTTTGTGGGACCATACAAAGTTTTGGAGCGTATGGGAGAAGTTGCTTATAAGTTGGAATTTCCCGAAGGATTGTCAGGAGTTCATGATGTGTTCCATGTTTCCCAGTTGAAGAAGTGCCACACAGAGATGGTTGATATACCGCTGAGAGATACAGAGCCACTAGAAGCGATTCAGTTGGATAGTGATTTAACCTATGAGGAGAAACCAGTCAAGATTCTCGAATATGCCAGCCGAGTCACCCACAGCAAGGTTATTAAGTTTTGCAAAGTTCAGTGGAGCCACCATACCGAGGATGAAGCCACCTGGGAGCGAGAGGAAGACCTACTGAAGGACCAGCCTCACCTATTTTCTAGCCAACCTGAATCTTGAGGGCGAGATTCATCTTAAGGGGGGTAGGTTTGTAACATCCCAAATTTTCAATTTGGAATGTTATACATTAGATCATCATTGCATATCATATTTTATTGCATTTTGGCTTGATCCTAAAAATTCTACGCAACTCAAGGACCCACAGAGTGAGTTGGGGATTTCGTTATTTTCATATTTGAGTTTTCTCAAATTTTGAAAATAGGATCATTTGATTTTAATTATTTTATCTTCAATTATTTCTATTATAAAAATAAGAGAGAGGGAATAAAATGAATTTCCCAAAATAAAGAAATACTGAGGATTTAATAATAAAATCAAATAAGTTTTTATTTCGGAGTTTTGCCGCTATTTTATTTGAATTAGGAAAAAATGCGCGTTTTCAAAATTGCATTTTAGGCCCAAATAAATGTTCATCTTGTCCGTCTTATTTTTAGAGGACGGGGAAATTTTATTTCGAGATTTTTGGAGTCTGTTTAGTATTTCTTTTAGTTCTTTTTCTGCGCGTCCGAATTATTAAAAAAACAACGAACCGACTCGGGCCACCATGGGCGACCCGGACTCGTCCACCGCCCAGGCTTTATAAGCCGCCCACCCCAGCCCGCGCCCCGCCAAACCCTAACCCTAGCCTCGCCGTCGGAGCCTGCCGCGCTGCTGCCCGCCGCCGCCGCCGCCGCTGCCGACCGCCGCCCGCGTCGCCGCCGCCGACTGCGCCACCGCCGTCCGCCTCGCCGCCGGAACCCGTCGCCCTCGCCGGAGCCCGCCGCCGCCTCAGTTTTTTTCGAAATCGTAGATTCATTTTTTTTAGATCCGGTTCAGTTTATTTTTCTCGGTTTAGTTTATTTAGTGAACGCCCATTCGTTTGTTCGTTTTAACGAACGGATTTCATCGTTTAACCGCAGACAATGAAAGTCCGTTCATTAGCCTGTTCGTCCGTTTTTCCTTTTTCTCGGGTTTTCCGTGATTATTTCCGATCGCGATTTCTGATCTAATTTTCGTTCTAGTATAACTTTTCACTCGTTTATCGGAATGAGGCGATTCAAGCGCCTAGAGTTTCGTCTCGAAACCCTCTTTCCGTTTAACCAACTCAAACAAGTTTTTGCTACTGTAAAATTTGACTTAGGTCCAGATTAGTAAACGAAGCTTGTTTCTTTCGCCGTTTGAGTTTCATTGCTTCGTTTGATTTGATTCTTTTTGCAAACCGGAGTTCTTAAGTTGAACTTTCTGGTTAGATATCTTATTTGAGTTTTACCTATGCATTAGATGAGTGCTTACTATATGCTTGTTTGTTTGTGATAGAGTACCTGGAGTGCGCCGCTTGCTACTACGAGTCTCTAGGTTTCACGGATCATCAGCAAGGCAAGTAACACTTTGATCATACCTCTTTACTACCCAGTTTTATTGCATTAGATCAATCCTCAAACAATTGCATGATTAGGATCTGATTAATATGTGGGTTTTGGGAAGTAGATGAGGTAGAACCTATTACCTATTTTATTATCAACCTTTGGGAGTTACTCTATGTTTGCTTATATTGCTATGCTATGCTAGTAGACGTAGATTGGGTGAGTGTATCCATGAAAGATGTGAGATTGTTAAATTAATGGTTTACTTAAGGTGGCAACTTAAATTCACATCTGGGTGGATTGAGGCACCTGGGGAACCTAGTGTTGCCTGTATTTTTTGGAAATCCCGGGGTACCGTGTGATTCTCCTATGGACCGCCACCCAAGCTCAAAGGGATCATGAGATTATTCATGCTAGAAACTTCCGTGTGCAGCCGCAAGCTACTATGGGCTCTAGCATAGTTGAGTATGTTGTGTGACCTCTTTCAGTGGTAGACTAGCAGATGTAAGGGATGTAGGTTGGTACTGTCTATGTCTCGGTCAGTGGTAGACTAGCAAAGAGTTAATGCTTCTGAAAGACTATATCTCGGTCATCCGTTTCTCAAACACCATGTGGTGCGAGAAATCAAACGGAGGAGATCGAGTCTTGCGGGGAAAAGTGCGCAAACCTCTGTAGAGTGTACAAACTAATCATGGTTAGCCCTGTCCCCGGTTATGGACGTTTTGAGTATCTAGTACCTGGATTATCATGTGAATCTCATCATGTTACTTAATTTAATTTTGTTGGGTTAATGACGATGCTTAATTGGGATTGAGTTGGAGGAACCTTCTCAATGTTTAACAACCACCATGATAGTTAAATAAAATGTATTCCTTTGTTGTAGGGAAAAATTGGCTTTATGCAAAACTGTAACCATAGAGCTTTCCACCAGCCATATATGCATGTAGTGATAGCATTATTCTGTTCATTACTCTCTATGTGTTATATTGCCAGCATATTCCATGTGTTGACCCGTTTTCGGGCTGCAACGTTTCATGTTGCAGACTTTTCAGACGACGAGTAAGGTGCCTTAGGTCGTGATCTTATACTCAGTGATGCCGTTGGAGTTGATGGACTCGCTTATCTTCCAAGCCTTCCGTTGTTATCATTATTAGATGGACTTAAGCCATATTTATTGTAAAAAGTTCTCTTTTCAGACATTTGATGTAATAAGTGTGTGATTGCTACTCTGTTATAAATCCTTCGAGTACTGTGCGTGTCAGCATTACCGATCCAGGGATGACACTGATGCACAGAGATCAGACTGTTTGAGGTCTGGTCGCTACAGGCCAAGTGCGTTTTTGGTGTGCCCGCAGGCAAGCTTTTGGGTTTTCTGGTTTCCAACAGGGGCATTGAGGCTAACCCAGAGAAGATTAAAGCCATCACCTCCTTGGCAAAGCCGGCGTGTATCAATGATGTTCAGCGTATGGCGGGTCGTATTGCTGCCTTAAGCCGGTTCATAAGCCGGTTGGGTGAGAAGGCCATACCGTTGTATCAGATGATGAAGAAAATAGACAACTTTGTCTGGAGTGATGCTGCTAATGTTGTAATTTGTCCGACATGCATACAAACAAATGGTTCGTTTAAAGTTTCACTTTGCCTCCACTACGTGTCGCTTTGCGTCTTAGTTTTGACATCCCATTCGGTTCATGCCCCAACACATGTTGACGAGATCGATTGACATTGAGAAATCAATTGCGTGTCGTGCAAGGAGATAAAGGTTTGGTCTGTTTCTATGATAGAAATGACCCGCGGGGGAAGGAGGGGGGTCTGTGGGGATCAGAGGGAGTATAATACGTTCATAAGCGAAATGAACGTATTGTACCCACCCTAGTCCTCTTTCAATCGATCTCTGGACCCGAGATGAAATCGAGAGAGAATGAGTGGAGGCATGTGTGGTACCTAAGGCGGATTCAAAATTTTGAACCGGTGATCATAGCATCCACAAATCATATATAAAGTGTATTCAATGTTCGTTTCATTTTTGAACATACAATATACTCCCTTCGATCCTTTCTAGTTTACATATAAGTTTTATGTGTAGTCAAAGTATCTCTACTTTGATCAAACTTACAGAAAAAAGTATCAACATTCAACAACGCCCAATCAATATTGTTAGATTCGTACGTACTCCTAGATTTGCACTTGAGATGGTTTCCCAATTTGTTTTCAACCACGTGAATGTGCTTGTTCTCGCGCATGCTCTTCCTACTAGGATTTCGCCACGTATAGCCAGTCCAATAGTAACTTTTTTTAAGCTCCCTGTCCAATAGTACTAGTGGAGTATTGACAACATCTGTACTAGAGTATGCAGTGCTCATAGTAGTACTCCCTCCTTCCATTTATATAGGGCCTATGTGGAGGAGAGAGATGTGAAAAAGTAAGGGGAGTGAGCTCTCATGCAACAGCCTAGCTATATACGCATTCCTAGTTAAATACTATAAAGATGAAGAAAGAGATGGAGAGGAGATGGAAAAAAGTACTAATACAATAGCCAACCTTATTATTATTTTTGCGGGAAATAGCCAACCTTATAGCCCACACTACTGTATGAGTGCATATAAATGATGGCTATAGATGACATGGCAGTTCCTTATAGCCATCGGCTGTCTATATTATTAACCATGCTCTAATGCGCTTTTCAAAACCGCATTTGACTATTGACAAGATTAATAATACATGATATGTATAATGTGAAAATTATATCATTGGAAGCTCCTTTCACATACAAATTTGACCATATGTTTTGTGTAAGTTGCATGTCATATATTATTACTCTAACATTTGGTCAAAGTTAGCCTCGAAAAACACATCAGGACCTATATAGTAATTTGAAGGAGGTTGTAGTGGAAGTGCATCCTCTGACGTAGGTATCCCTGCCTTACCCTCCCTTTAGGTCACTTACTGGCGGACCCCATGCTTGCTAGGCCCCGCATGTCAGTTAGTCAATGGGTTCGGCCACGTCAGGGGATCCTCATCCATAGTATACTCCCTCTATTTTTATTTACTCCGCATAAAACGGAGGGAGTGGTAGTATAAATGACGCGGGTAGGGGAGGGGGAGGGACGTCGGTTTGCTCTCAACTACGGTCCCACAAGCGAGCGAAAACGCAAGACAAAGCGCGTTCCATTCGGTGAGTGATGTGGAGGGTCCAGCATGCCGGGGTGCAACGCGAACGCGACAAGAGCGATGTACAATCAAAACAAATTGACCGGTCATCACCGGAACCACTATTCACACCAAAACCTTCGCTGCTCGGCCTACGCCAGCCACTACCCCAGAACCACACCTAATCTCTAGCCCATTCCCCCACCTTTCGATCCCCTAGCCCGCATCAAGCGTCCCCTAGTTTGCCAGAAAGCCATGGTGTGCCACAAGATCACATACTAAAAGATGTTGATGCTGGAGCGCCGCGCAGAAATCACGACGGCGGTCGACGCCACAAACTTCCGTTCCCAAGCTCGCTATGCGGCGGGCCAATCCCCATGTTCTCTGGAGCCAAGCTACGAGGAGGAATAAGCCGATCCAATGTTCATGCCGGAGGCCGATCCAATGTTCATGTCAGAGGTCACGTTGCAGAAGGACCCCGATGGGTATGAGACGATGGACGTTGACTTCGTGCTGGCGTCCGAGTCCCCCATGGTGCAGGCGGACCAGCGGTTCAACCTGGCGATACTAAAGGGGAACCGGGAGGCAGAGGCTCAACTCGATGCGGAGCACGCGCATCCCGCTGCCATCGAGGCTCTCCTGTAGGCGGAACCGGATGTCGTGGATGTGAACCGGGCGGCGGAGGCTCAACTTGAGGCAGTGTCGTGGTTCTAAGTCTGACAGTAGTGTAGGGGGGTACTAATGGAGAGGCAAGATCCTAGCTATGGAGTAGTTGTATACTGTAGGACCTTGAAGTATGTCTAGAGGGGGGTGATTAGACTACTTGACCAATTAAAAAACTTAACCTTTTCCCAATTTTAGAGTTTGGCAGATTTTAGCAATCTTTGGACAAGTCAAGCAATCATCACACAAATCAAGCAAGCATGCAAAGAGTATACAGGCAATGGAAATTAAAGCATACAACTTGCAAGAAAGTAAAGGGAAGGGTTTGGAGGATTCAAACGCAGTTGGAGACACGGATGTTTTTGGCGTGGTTCCGATAGGTGGTGCTATCGTACATCCACGTTGATGGAGACTTCAACCCACGAAGGGTAACGGTTGCGCGAGTCCACGGAGGGCTCCACCCAAGAAGGGTCCACGAAGAAGCAACCTTGTCTATCCCACCATGGCCGTCGCCCACGAAGGACTTGCCTCACTAGCGGTAGATCTTCACGAAGTAGGCGATCTCCTTGCCCTTACAAACTCCTTGGTTCAACTCCACAATCTTGTCGGAGGCTCCCAAGTGACACCTAGCCAATCTAGGAGACACCACTCTCCAAGAAGTAACAAATGGTGCGTTGATGATGAACTCCTTGCTCTTGTGCTTCAAATGATAGTCTCCCCAACACTCAACTCTCTCTCATATGATTTGGATCTGGTGGAAAGAAGATTTGAGTGGAAAGCAACTTGGGGAAGGCTAGAGATCAAGATTCATATGGTAGGAATGGAATATCCTGGCCTCAACACATGAGTAGGTGGTTCTCTCTCAGAAATGGTAAGTTGGAAGTGTAGGTTTAGTCTGATGGCTCTCTCCACGAATGAAGAGGAGGTGGAGGGGTATATATAACCTCCACACAAAATCTAACCGCTACACATAATTTACCAAACTCGGTGGGACCAAATCATTAAACTCGGTCGGACTAATTTAGTAAACCTAGTGCCCGTTAGTGATTTTCGGTGGGACTGACATGCATCTCGGTGAGACCGATCAGTTAGGGTTAGGGCATAACGTAATCTCGGTGAGACCGATTACACAAACTCGGTGAGACCGATTTGGTAATAAGCTTTCCAGAGAGTTGGTCAGGTAAACTCGGTGGGACCGATTTGCTCTTTTCGATGAGACCGAAATGTCACAAAAGGGAAACAGAGAGTTTACATTGCAATCTCGGTGGGACCGATCGCTCACTCCAGTTAGACCGAAACGTTACGAAGGGAAACAGAGAGATTACAATCCCATCTCGGTGAGACCGAGATCCCTATCGGTGAGACCGATTTGCCTAGGGTTTGTGGCAGTGGCTATGACATTTAAACTCGGTGGCGCCGGATAGAAAGAATCGTGTGACCAATTTTGGCTTTAGGTTTAGGTCATATGTGGATGTGGGAAAGTAGTTGAGGGTATTTGGAGCATATCACTAAGCACATGAAGCAAGAGGATCATTAAGCAACACCTCATCCCTCCTTGATAGTATTGGCTTTTCCTATAGACTCAATGTGATCTTGGATCACTGAAATATAAAATGTAGAGTCTTGAGCTTTTGAGCTTGAGCCAATCCTTTGTCCTTGATATTTTGAGGGATCCACTTTCATCATCCATGCCATGCCATTCATTGAGCTTCCTGAAATATTGTCTTGGAATAGCATTAGCTCAATGAGCTATATGTTGTTATGAATTACCAAAACCACCTAGGGATAGTTGCACTTTCAATCTCCCCCTTTTTGGTAATTGATGACAACATATAGATCAAAGCTTCGACAAATGATAATAAGATTGAAAAAACATCGTCGCTTTGAGAAGTATGTGATAAGCAAGAGCTCCCCCTAAATTTGTGCATATTTTAAGATTTGCTTTGGACTGCAAATGCACAAGGAATTAGGCTCATGGGTTACTCTTCCATGTCACATACATCTTGGTGGAGCGCTCAAAATAATAAAGATTGAATACATGCACTCATCACCAAGCAAAGTGAATGATCATATAAGGATAGGTAAGATAATATCATCAAACATGCATAAGTGTAGCTTATGATCAAACACATGATCATCAATGTCTCACAGGTAATTGCATAGTATCTCAAGCAATCAAAACAAGTTTAACCAAGAAGACAAGAGAGAACAAAAAACAGCAAATCTCTCTCTCGAAGCCTATGATCTATACATTTTTCTCCCCCTTTGGCAACAAGTTACCAAAAAGTTCATAGAAAATGCATAGTGCTAGATCGTCTCTCAGGCTTGGTCTTCAGGTGGTGGTGGTGTAGAGATGGCTCCTTGGACGAAGGCTTCAGTCGATGTAGATGGAGCTGGAGGAGTTGGTGCTGGAGCTGGTTGCACTGGAGCTGTAGGAGCTGTAGCTGGTGCAGATGATGTGGCTCTTGTGTCTGTCACAGGCACTGCAGCTGACCTCTGAGCTCTAGGCACTCTGGCAAATGCATCAGTGGTTGTCTTGCCCTTCCTCTCCTGCATGTCATCCTGAAGCTGTTCCACAACAGACTGAATCTCAGTTACTTTGACATCAAGATCATAGAATTTTTGTTCCATGATCCTTTCCAGGCTCTCCTGGTTTTGAGTTAGGGTGGCCAACCCCTTCTCAATCCTTAGTGTTGATGCTATCAAGTAACCAAGCTGCTCCTGCTTGTTCTTCAAGAAATACTCAGATGCCTCCTCTTGAGTTGGCATCTTGGCAGCCTTCTCTTTCCTTGCTTTCTCCTTCTTTGCTTGAGCTTGCACTGATGATGGTTCATCCTCATTCATGACAACTTGATTGTCCTCAAAGTCTGGATAGAGAGCAAAATGTTCTTTATCCAACTGATATTTTCCTGTGCCCATCTTTGAGTTAATCAACTCCTGAATCTGTGGAGCATATCCACAACTTCTCTTCTGGTCTGCTGCAGTCCTCTTGATAGTTTCAACCATAAGGCTCATGACCTTGAATTTCTGGGGCACATCAAATACATGTAGCAAGTTTATTGCATGCCCTCGAATCATGTTGTGATCACCTGATTTGGGCAAAAGAGTGTGCCTTAGGATCTGGTTGATCGTAGGCAGCCCTGACAGAAGAAAATGAACTGATCCAAACTTGAAAATCTCAAGTGCTTCATCAGGGATCTCCTTGTACATATGTGACATTGAGTTATGATCCATTTTCTTCTTGGCATAAATGTCCAAGTCATCTTCACTCTCCTTTGGGGCATTGATCAGACTTGCCCATTCCTCAATGGTTGACTGGTATCTCGTTCCTTCAGACATCCATACTATCCTGCCATCTGGATAGAAGTGTGCTGTGGAGTAGAATTGCATGATGAGTTCATCATTCCAGTTGGTGAGCTTCTGCCCAACAAAATCTGCAACTCCACAAGCAATGAAACTGTCTTGCACTCCAGGATAGTGTTCCTCATTTTCCTTCATGTAGGTCCAGTCGACCCACCTCATATCACACACTATGGGCTTCTTGTCCAACAAGATTGTCTCATAGAAGTCCTGCTGCTCCTTGGTGTGGAACCTGTAATCTACAGCAGTCCTTCTCCTGGTGGCATATGGATCTGACTCTCTCCATAGCCTCAACCCTGAGTCTCTCCTGATCTTCATGTTCTCAGCCACAGGATGAGCATCATTGTGGTCTGGGATCTTGGGTTTGAGCTTCCTTAAGATCTGCCCTTCTTCATCTTCCTCAGCAGCAACCTCAGGCATTGGGGCCTTGTTCTTCTCAGCTGCTGGTATACTCCTGGTATTTCTCTTTGGTGCAATCTTGGGCTTGGAGGCAGCTTTGGGTGCTTCTTTGGGCTTTGATGTTGCAGCCCCTGACTTTATAGCATCACCCATCAGCTTTTGTGCCTTGGGTGCTGGTTCAGCAACCTCTTCTCCCTCTTCCATCATGGAAGGTTGCCCAACAACTCTGGCCATGGTCTTCTTGACCCTTTCCTTCCTTTTCTTTCCTTCTGCAGCTGGCTCTTTGGGATCAGGCTTTTCAGGTACTTGAGTTGATCCTCTGGCTTTGGACATTGGCTGTCTTCCTGCTGGCCTTTTGATCTTCATGCCTGGCTTTACTGCAGTTGAACTGAGCACCTTCTTAAGCACTACCTTCTTGGAAGTAGCCTCATCTTCAACAGCAACATAATCCTCATCCTCAGAGTCTGAGGTTCTCTTCCTTCTAGCTCTTGTGGCTGCTTTAGGCAAATTGCTTGGAGTGCTTCTGCTCCCTTCATCTGAGCTGCTAGAGGGACTAGTGCCCTCACTCATGTGAATCTGCTCTGCTGACTTGTTCTGACTATCACTTTGGTCTGACATGCTGCAAATCACTGACTGCTGACCCTGTGAATAGTTATAGATGAGATAGAGTGGATGAGCATCACAAAATGCAGAGATTTTTGCAAAAGAATGATTCAAAAAACTTAGTTTTAGTTTCCACAGAAAGCATTTTGGATCTACCGATTTTCAAACTCGGTGATACCGAAGCAGTTTTGGAACCTAAACTAGTGAACTCGGTCAGACCGAGTCACAGTTCGGTGGCACCGAGACTGCTAGGGTTTCACAAAGTTCTAAAATCGGTCACACCGATTTGTAATTCTCGGTCAGACCGAGACTTACTAGTGCAATGGCGTTAGCCAAATCGGTGGGACCGAGTTTTTCAACTCGGTGGGTCCGAGATGGTTTCGGCGGAAACCTAACCCTAAATTTTCGAATCCCATCTATTCTAAGGATCACATTGACTGGATAGGAGTATCTCAATCGTGGCAAGATGCATTACGAACACAATGTGCTGAGAATTAGATGAGGATAGCACTGTGATCGAGTTCATACCCTAGTTCGGCGGTGAACTCGCTACGGCGGCAACGGCGGAGAAGAAATCCGTTGACGGCGGCGGAGACCAGCGACAGGAGGCGGCTGGCGACGAAGTCGACGATCCGTAGACCTAGTAGGCAGAGCGAGCTATGCGCGGGCGAGGAGTTTCGGAGAAAGTTTTCCAAAATTTGCCCGTGAGTATATATAGCCCGACACTGTCGGTGTGACCGAGTGGAACAACTCGGTGGCACCGAGATGCATAACTGTTAACAGTTACAGCAACTCGGTGTGACCGAAAAGTTCAAATCGGTTGCACCGAGATTGAAAACCTAGATCGACTTAGTGATCTCGGTAGGACCGAAATGGAGGAATCGGTCAGACCGAAAATCACAAAGAAGTTTTGGAAGTTTAAGTCTATGACGAATCGGGGACTCCAAGTGCTCCTCACACAGAGTGGTTCGAATCTGACTTGATCAAATTTTGTGATGTAGCATGAATAGAGTTTGAGACGAGAAAAGCATAGATAGCTAGAGAAGGTTCTTAGGCATTCTTGTCCATCCACTTGGCCAAAGAAAAAGAAACCAATCAATCAAAACAACAAGTGGATGTCCTTGAATGAGTAAAATATGCAACCAACATGCTCACACAATAAAATGACAAATGAAATATGTGGCAAAGCATGCACAACCAATTCTAGCATCTATCAAACAATTGGCGATGACTAGGTCATCTATATATGAGTATATTGACTTAGGAGTCAAATGAGAACATTTGATCATAGGTCATACTCATCGTTTAAGCTCAAGTGGGGTTACCACTTTTACATAATGCATTGATGTGTTCACATCATTAGAGTTGCTTTGACTCAATTCTTTAGAGTTAAGCTCCCCCTAGATGTGAGATCCCCCCTTAGAGGGATGAACTAACCTTGGGTTTTGTCGATGATGACTTCATGTAGGTGTTGAAGATGTGGATGCTCAATATTGATGTAGATCTTTTGGAGCAATCCTTTGGAGTGAGTTGCACTTTCAATACCTACACGGGTTAGTCCCACAAGGAACAAACAAGAATATCCATAGACATAGAGTGATGCACACATAATATGATGTCCATGAAAACATTAGGTTACCTTGTCCCTTGCCTTACCAACATGAGGGTTTGTGACTCCTTGAACTAGTGCAAGATGTGGAAGTTGATTGCACTTGTCCTTGCCATAATGGTATGAGTGAAGAATGTTGGCGGAGTCACCCTCAAGAACTCTCTAGTTCTTCTTCTTCGGGATCCACATCATCTTGATGGGAATCCTTGGTGTAGTAGTTGTGCTTGATGAAGTAGAACTTGACGTAGTCTTGGGAACCCACTTGACCAAGGCCTTAGGTGCTTCTTCAAATGTATCAATCTCCTCTTGAAGCTTGTCCTTGCCTTTGTTCTTGTGGTCTTGTGGTGGAAGATCATCTTGTGCTTGTGTCCCCTTGAAGGAAGTAGGATCATACTTCTCTTGTTGAGGAACAAACTTCGTCTTGGGGTATTGATCTTCTTCCCACTCAACTCCATTGGCATTGAACTTTCGTTCAAAACCAACACCTTGATTCTTCCGGTGCCTTCCTTGCTTGCGTACAATTTCCTCGAATTGCTTACTCCCGGCAAGGCTCTTGTATACACCTTTCTCTATAATTCCCTTCAATAAGCTATTTTCTTGCTCAAGTGTAACTTGGCTAAGAGTATCATTAGTGGAATCAAGAGAATTACTAGAAGCAACAATATTGGATTTAGCATAATCATTGTTACTACTAGAGGAAGAATCTTTCTTGTTCTTGTTACTAGACTTGACTTGAGGCATGTAAGTAGATAAGAGTAAACGCTTGGCAATATAAGAAGAACTTTTCTTGCGAAGATCATCATTGATTGCCTTTAAGAACTCATGCTCTTGCTCAAGATTGAGCTTTTCAAAGCGTAACTTCTCATGAGCCCTTAAAAGTTCTCGATGATTTTCGAAGATAGTTTCATGAGCTAACTTAAGAGTGTTTAGTTCTTTAGTTAGAAGCTCAATCTTCTCCTTATCATTGTCATTCGTTTTATCTTGTTTAGCATGATTAATTGACGTTTCATCATAGTATTCATCACTAGAGTTGTCAACAAGTAAATCATCATCACCTAGCAAGTCATCTTCATCACTATTGAAATCAACATACTCGGGATGAGTTACCTTAGGGCCTTTAGCCATGAAGCATCTTCCAATTCCTTCATTTGGTGAGTCAAATATGTCATAGGAGTTGGTTGACACAAGTGCTAGACCGGCAACACCTTCATCTTGAGTATGTTCAGAGTCGGAGTGATAGCTTCTCTCGGAGTGATGTTCAGAGTCGGAACCGGATACCCATTCACCAACATGAGCTTGATGTCTTCGTTTTGTGTAGCTCTTTGATGACTTGTCCTTCCTTTCCGAATCTTTGCTTCTCCGTGAGGGTCTTCGTTCATAACGATCATCTCTACTCCTTCTCTCTCTTGGCGGTGATTCTTCTCTTCTACTTCTTCTCTTTGGAGAATCTTCTCTTCTTTTGTAGGGTGCCGTACACTCATTGGAATAGTGTCCGGGTCTCCCACAATTGTAGCAATTGCGCTCTCGACTGGAAGATCTCTTGTCATTGTAGGACCTTGACTTAGAGCTTCTTTCTTTGCTTCTACTCTTGTAGAATTTGTTGAAATTCTTCACCATTAAGCTCAATTCTTCATTGAAGGTTTGTTTCTCACTTGATGATGTGGGGGCTTCACATGAGGCTTTGTAAGCACCACTTGACTTGTTGTGAAGTTCCTCCTTATCCTTGAGTGACATCTCATGAGCAACAATTCTACCAATGACCTCCGTTGGCTTGAGATTCTTGTAATTGGGCATCATTTGAATTAATGTGCACACGGTATCATATTTTCCATCCAATGCTCTTAGGATCTTCTTGATGATGAATCTGTCGGTCATCTCTTCACTCCCTAAGCCGGCAATCTCATTTGTGATAAGAGCAAGCCTAGAGTACATTTCAGCGACACCTTCACCATCCTTCATTTTGAACTTGTCAAGCTGACTTTGGAGCACATCCAACTTGGATTCCTTGACGGAGTCGGTACCTTCATGCATATCAACCAAAGTGTCCCAAATTTCCTTTGCATTCTCAAGACGGCTGATTTTGTTGAATTCTTCGGGGCACAATCCGTTGAAGATGATATCACAAGCTTGAGCGTTGTATTGCAGCATCTTCAATTCTTCCGCATTAGCTTCACGGTTCGGCTCTCTCCCATCAAAGAATTCACCTTGCAAGCCAATACAAATAATAGCCCAAACGGCGGGGTTATGTCCAAGAATATGCATTTTCATCTTATGCTTCCAACTAGCAAAATTAGTTCCATCAAAGTAAGGACCTCTACGGTGATAATTTCCCTCGCTAGACGCCATACTCTCCTAGGTTGTGAAACCAAGGCTATGACCACCAAAAGCTATGGAAATCAAAGCAAATGGAGACCAAAGCTCTGATACCACTTGTAGGACCTTGAAGTATGTCTAGAGGGGGGGTGATTAGACTACTTGACCAATTAAAAACTTAACCTTTTCCCAATTTTAGAGTTTGGCAGATTTTAGCAATCTTTGGACAAGTCAAGCAATCATCACACAAATCAAGCAAGCATGCAAAGAGTATATAGGCAGCGGAAATTAAAGCATGCAACTTGCAAGAAAGTAAAGGGAAGGGTTTGGAGGATTCAAACGCAGTTGGAGACACGGATGTTTTTGGCGTGGTTCCGATAGGTGGTGCTATCGTACATCCACGTTGATGGAGACTTCAACCCACGAAGGGTAACGGTTGCGCGAGTCCACGGAGGGCTCCACCCAAGAAGGGTCCACGAAGAAGCAACCTTGTCTATCCCACCATGGCCGTCGCCCACGAAGGACTTGCCTCACTAGCGGTAGATCTTCACGAAGTAGGCGATCTCCTTGCCCTTACAAACTCCTTGGTTCAACTCCACAATCTTGTCGGAGGCTCCCAAGTGACACCTAGCCAATCTAGGAGACACCACTCTCCAAGAAGTAACAAATGGTGCGTTGATGATGAACTCCTTGCTCTTGTGCTTCAAATGATAGTCTCCCCAACACTCAACTCTCTTTCATAGGATTTGGATCTGGTGGAAAGAAGATTTGAGTGGAAAGCAACTTGGGGAATGCTAGAGATCAAGATTCATATGGTAGGAATGGAATATCTTGGCCTCAACACATGAGTAGGTGGTTCTCTCTCAGAACTGGTAAGTTGGAAGTGTAGGTTTGTTCTGATGGCTCTCTCCATGAATGAAGAGGAGGTGGAGGGGTATATATAGCCTCCACACAAAATCTAACCGTTACACACAATTTACCAAACTCGGTGGGACCGAATCAACAAACTCGGTCAGACCGATTTAGTAAACCTAGTGGATTTTTGGTGGGACCAAAATGCAACTAGGTAGAATCGATATGGTTAGGGCGTAATCTCAGTGAGACCGATTTTGGTAATTAGCTAACCAGAGAGTTGGTCAGGTAAACTCGGTGGGACCGATTTGCTCTTTTCGGTGAGACCGAAATGTTACAAAAGGGAAACAGAGAGTTTACATTGCAATCTCGGTGGGACCGATCGCTCACTCCAGTTAGAGCGAAATGTTATGAAGGGAAACAGAGAGATTACGATCCCATCTTGGTGAGACCAAGATCCCTATTGGTGAGACCGATTTACCTAGGGTTTGTGGCAGTGGCTATGACATTTGAACTCGGTGGCGCCGGATAGAAAGAATCGGTGTGACCGATTTTGGCTTTAGGTTTAGGTCAATGAGGATGTGAGAAAGTAGTTGAGGGTATTTGGAGCATATCACTAAGCACATGAAGCAAGAGGCTCATTAAGCAACACCTCATCCCTCCTTGATAGTATTGGCTTTTCCTATAGACTCAATGTGATCTTGGATCACTGAAATATAAAATGTAGAGTCTTGAGCTTTTGAGCTTGAACCAATCCTTTGTCCTTGATATTTTGAGGGATCCACTTTCATCATCCATGCCATGCCATTCATTGAGCTTTCCTGAAATATTTGTCTTGGAATAGTATTAGCTCAATGAGCTATATGTTGTTATGAATTACCAAAACCACCTAGAGATAGTTGCACTTTCATATACGCAAGAGATTTACGAGTTCGGGCCCTTCTCGGAGGAAGTAACAGCCTTACGTCTCGGAGCCCGGAGGCGGTCGAATGGATTATATGTGTATGAGTTACAGGGGTGCGAACCCTTTACACTAAGGAGGGGGTGGCGTATATAGAGTCCGCCAGACCCCTCCGGCCCTCAGTTATGCAGGGTTTAAGATACATTAAGATTGAGCGTTACTGGTAACGCTACACATAAAGTGCTATGATGACCATAAAAGCTACTTAATGACCGACCGTTTGCGTGCAGAGTGACTAGATCTCCTGGGCGTCGAGTGGTTGGCTTCATGGTCGAGTGTCTTCGAGTTTGTCGAGTGGAACACTTCTGAGTCGATTGGCAGGTGGTTTCTTCTAGATATGTCCTTGGGTAGGGTAGTTTGGACAGGTCCATGACCCTACCCTAGGTACATAGCTTCATCATTAGCCCCCGAATGGATCGAGGTTTGAGTGGGGAAGGAGTTGAGAACTCTTCCGACCCATTTCTCGTGCTATGAGTATGTCTTGTTCTGGATCAATGAACTTTAGGTGATGGCACCAACTTCTTTTTCAGTCGCCTTGATCCATTATTTGTATCCGTCGAGTGAAGTTTTCACTTGGAGAGCTCCGAGCGACAGAGCGGAGGAGATCTTTCGTCTGACGATTTGTTCTGCAACCCGTGGATTTTGTGGGATTCGAATTTCGGGAAGCGCGCGGGGAGGAGGAGGCCACGGTAATCGGATGGGATAAGGTAGGGAAGCCTCGATCTCCGCACCACCATTTTCGCCACGTATCGCGCGCGCGACTGTTGCAGGATTTGACAGGATCGCCCGGGCCTACAAGTCAGTCACTCGGAAGTAACCTCATAAAAGGCGCCGGACGGGGGTGTTTGAACAGTCCGTTCTCATTTCTCCCTCTCTTCCCCAGACTTATCCGCCGCGTTCGCCTCCGTCCCAGTGCTGCTGCCCCATGCGCATCTCGTCGGCGACGATGTTGAAAGAGAAGACGACGGCCTTGGAGAGGGCGAAGAAGGCGATGGCGAAGGCGAAGGCAAGGGCCACCGGTCGAGGTGGATCTTCGTCGAGGGCCGGCTTGCCGCCGGGCTGGATCCAGGGCGACTGGATCCGCTCGACGATTCAATAAGCAGATCTTGACGACCTGGCCAATGGAGGACTAATCCCCCATGGATCGGTGCGGCTCCCGGGGTGGGAGTCATAGCCGCAGCCTCAGGAGGGTGAGTGCGTTCTCTTGGCCACCCATGTCGACCGTGGGTTTTCTTTGCCGCCTCACCCTTTCTTTCGGGGATTTCTGAATTTCTTTGGGGCGCAACCCCACCACTTCACACCCAACACCATCGTGTACCTTGCTGCTTTCGTGTCTTTGTGCGAGAATTTCTTGGGTTGCCGGCCTCATTGGGTTCTTTTCAAGCACATCTTCACCTGTCGCTCCCAGACGGTGAAAAAGGCCAATCCGAGTGACGAGAGAACACAAGTGATTCCTATGTGTGGGGGTCTTGGGGTCCATTTGAGAGGAAAAAACTCCTTTCCAACCATGATCCTGCCCGACTCGGTCCGTGGATGGCAGTCGACCTGGATCTACTACAAAGACCAGCCGATGCCAGGGCAGTCGACTGGGCTCCCTCCTTTTTCCATGGAACGAGTGAGGAAGCCTTCCTCTTTGAAGGTGATCCCGGAAGAGAAGGCGCAAGTTAAGGTGTTGGTCGAGCGTGTCGTCCAGCTTATCCGCGACGGCGTGACCGGCATGGACCTCTTGGAGGTCTTCCTCCGATGCCGCATCCAGCCGCTGCAAGCTCGACACCATCCGATGTGGTTGTATTCTGGCACTGAGGACACCACTCGGATCCATCCGGAGGAGATTGACGATGCTACGCTGGAGAGGTGGCTGGGGAGCATCACATGGAACAAAGACAACCCCCGAGGAGCTAGGAGGATTCCTCCACTCGACCAGTCATACAAAGTAGACAAGGTCCAATTCTGCATTTCCGACTGTGATCCTGCTTTCTTCATTCTGTTTGCTTCAAAATCAGTCGACTGACTTTTGTCTTGTTTGTTGTCTTGTAGGCCACGACTGACATGTACTCGACACCCAACGGGGCGCAAGAACAGGCCGAGGAAGGAGAGGCGAGCGGAGGTGAAAGTGGGGAGGAGTGGCAATCTGATGGCGAGGGGGAAGAAGATGACGACGGCTCCAGCGAAGAGGAGGAGGAGGAGGAGGAAGTCGATCCTCCTCGTACAGAAAGGCGATCCAAGCTCATCCATGACCCCACGAGTGAGCGTGGTAAAGCGATTGCGCCCGTTGGGCAATCGACAAAGCGCCCTCGGACGGCTTCTCCGGCGCCGACTGAGAAAGCGCCGAAGCATCCACGAGCGGAGCCGTCAAAGCCGCCGAAGTCCTTCCCCAAGATGAGAATGGACATTCCCACCATCTCCGGGTAACAGCAGAACTTGTGTTTTCTTGTTTAGCATGGACGAACTCTTGGTCGACTCATTGACTAACTGACTGGTTTCTGAAATCTGCAGTGCTGCTACCTCCGAGACCTCCGCCAAGAACGACGACCAAGAAATGGAAGACGCTGCCACCTCCAACCTTGGTATGCTCTCTGTAGTTTCACTTTTGGTCGATTGGATTTTCGTTTCTAACTTTGGATTTTTCCTATAGCTCTGCCTCATGTCATTGATCTCCCTGATGATGATGACGAGGTGCCATTGAAGGCGAGTAAGAATAAAAAGGCGCTGGCTGGCAAGACCACTTAGACTGCATCAGCGCCTGAGGCATCGGTTCAAGGGGGTGATGATGTCACTCGGCATTCCGTGTCCTTCGCTATGCCGCTGACGAGTGCCCGGCCTTCATCATCGATTGCTGATCCGCCCTCCCTTTTCGCCACACACCACGTCCTAGAGGACCAAGCGGGTGCTGCTAAGGAGGCTATACGCCAGACGGGGATCATGATGGAGCAGGTGAAGGCGATTCGGGAAGCCAGCCAAGCGGCTTATGATGCTAGCTCAGCCCTTCAGAGCAATGTCCAGGCTAGTTGGTCACCGCTTGTTCTGTTAGGATATGCTATCTGAAGACTTTCTTTCTAAAGATCTTTGTATCTGTACACCCACTGGGTGTGTCGATTGATTTTTTGGATTGGTGGGGGCACGTTGAGTGCACCCACTGGGTGTAGTCCCCGAGACTATGGTGGACTACTGGCAGTCGACTGTAGTCTTTGTATTTTGAATTTCTTCATTCCAACTTCTTCACTCGGTCTGGTCGGACCATGTCGAATGGAATCTTGGAACCGGTGGGGGCACGCTGAGTGCACCCACTGGGTGTAGTCCCCGAGACTACGGTGGACTACTGGCAGTCGACTGTAGTCTGAAGACCCTGTTTTTTTGGTAGATCATGATGAGACCAAGACTAACTGCTGGTAGTTAGCAATGGTTTTGGGATCATAACCTCTTTGTTCCTTTCGGTCGACTGATTGGATCAAGTCGATAAAACTAGTGGGTGTACACTGAGTGCACCCACTGGGTGTAGTCCCCGAGACTACTATCGAATATTTTGATTTGACTGTAGTCTTAGAAATGTTACGGTTTTTTTTCTTAGTCACTCGGAAGCGACCTCTCTTTTGATGTCTGTCGACTGACTCTTCGCAGAAATCTTGCGAGCTTGTGGCTCACTATATTGAGTTGGAAAACAAACATATCTAGCTCAACCTTGACTTGAAGCTTGTTCAGGAGAACTTCCAGAAGGCAAAGGACGAAGCAAAAGGTATGATTGGTGAGAACTTGACGACTGTTCTTATCCTTCTGCCCATTCTTGATTCTGATCTCATTGTCATTTTGCAGATAAAACGAAGGAGGCTCTGAAGAAGAAGGACCAGGAACTTGCCAAGGCGCAGAAGGCGGCTTTGGACAAAATGAAGCTTGCGGAAGAGAAGCTGGCTTCAGTCGGTAAACTTGAAGAGGAGAACGCCAACCTGAAAGCTGCTCTCGACGCGGCCAACAAGGAACTCAGCCGTCTGAAGAATGACAAGATAGCTCTGAGTGACAAGGCTAGTGAACTGGTGGGGAAGAAAAACAATCTGGAGGCTTATCTGGGAGGGCTAGCCAAGAAGTTATTCATCATGCTTGAGGGTAATCTCTCCTACCCGACTGACTTGTAATCACCGACTTATCATAGAACTGCTGGCTCATCTTTGAGTTGTGTTTACAGAATTCTGCCAAAACTTCGAGGAGGAGACCAGTCGAGTGGAGACAGGCTTGGATCCCATTAATTCTCCTGTGAAGGATGAAACTGCCATGAACGTGCTCCAACTGGAGTCTCGTGTTGCTGGTGTGGTTGACTACCTTGCTCGACTGAAGGTTGCGGCGTCGCGGATCGATATGACACTCTGGCCGAGAGAGACGCTTCAAAATGACCTCGAGTCTCTGATGATTCGACTGAATGAAGTTCCAGGTCGAGTGCAAGAATGGAAGAAGTCTTCTGCCAGGTGTGGTGCTGATGTTGCTCTGTCTCTGGTCTGTGTTCACTGCAAGGATGCGCGAGAGGACAAGCTGGCGTCCCTCAAAGTGGCCAATACCAAGAAGCATGACTTCCAATCTTTCATGGAGACCTTCATTGCTGCTGCCACTCGGATTGCAGATGGAATCGACCTGGACCAGTTTGTCGCGCCTTCGAGTCCTCCACCCGAGGAGTAAAAAACTTCTATGCTTGATACCTTAAATTTGCCTCGGAATGCCGAGTGGTTTTGTAACCGATAAACTTTTATAGGCTTGATGCCTGAGCACTTCTGAATCCGTAGGATGTTATCTGAACTTGGCTTATCATTGAATATGCTTGCATTTGCCTTCGAGTGAACGTTGTTCTTCACTCGGAATATATTTTAGTGCTTGTGACGCAGCTCTGAGGTGGAGAATCCAGCCGACCTGCGCCTCACCTCCCTTGCAGGTAGGGATGGAGGACAGATTGCAGTCGACCTGCGTCCTTGCGGATCGGGATGGAGCGCACATTGTATTTGTGGCGGAGCTCCGAAGGAGAAGGTAGCAGTCGACCTGCACCTCATCATCCTTGCAAAGCGCACATTGTATTTGTGCAGAGCTCCAAAGGAGAAGGTAGCAGTCGACCTGCACCTCGTCGTCCTTGCAGAGCGCACATTGTATTTGTGGCGGAGCTCCGAAGGAGAAGGTAGCAGTCGACCTGCACCTCGTCGTCCTTGCAGAGTGCACATTGTATTTGTGGCGGAGCTCCGAAGGAGAAGGTAGCAGTCGACCTGCACCTCGTCGTCCTTGCAGAGCGCACATTGTATTTGTGGCGGAGCTCCGAAGGAGAAGGTAGCAGTCGACCTGCACCTCTTCGTCCTTGCAGAGCGCACATTGATTTCATACTTAGGCGAGTACTGGACTGCAGCTAAGCCCCCGAGTGGGAGGTTTGCTCTCCACTCGGTAGGATTTCAAGTACTTAGGCGAGTATTGGACTGCAGTTAAGCCCCCGAGTGGGAGGTTCGCTCTCCACTTGGTAGGATTTCAAATACTTAGGCAAGTACTGGACTGCAGCCAAGCCCCCTAGTGGGAGGTTCGCTCTCCACTCGGTAGGATTTCAAATACTTAGGTGAGTACTGGACTGCAGCTAAGCCCCCGAGTGGGAGGTTTGCTCTCCACTCGGTAGGATTTTCAAGTACTTAGGCGAGCACTGGACTGCAGCTAAGCCCCCGAGTGAGAGGTTTGCTCTCCACTCGGTAGGATTTTCAAGTACTTAGGCGAGTACTGTACTGCAGCTAAGCCTCCGAGTGGGAGGTTCGCTCTCCACTCGGTAGGATTTCAAACACTTAGGCGAGCACTGGACTGCAGCTAAGCCCTCGAGTGAGAGGTTTGCTCTCCACTCGGTAGGATTTTCAAGTACTTAGGCGAGCACTAGACTGCATCTAAGCCCCCGAGTGAGAGGTTTGATCTCCACTCGGTAGGATTTTCAAGTACTTAGGCGAGTACTGGACTGCAGCTAAGCCTCCGAGTGGGAGGTTCGCTCTCCACTCGGTAGGATTTCAAACACTTAGGAGAGTACTGGACTGCAGCTAAGCCCCCGAGTGAGAGGTTTGCTCTCCACTCGGTAGGATTTTCAAGTACTTAGGCGAGCATTGGACTGCTGCTAAGCCCCCGAGTGAGAGGTTTGCTCTCCACTCGGTTGGATTTTCAAGTACTTAGGTGAGTACTGGACTGCAGCTAAGCCCTCGAGTGAGAGGTTTGCTCTCCACTCGGTAGGATTTTCAAGTACTTAGGCGAGTACTGGACTGCAACTAAGCCCCCGAGTGAGAGGCGGACTCGCCACTCGGTAGGATTTTCAAATACTTAGGCGAAACGGATTTGCAGCTAAGCCTCCGAGTGAGAGGCTTGCTCGTCACTCGGTAGGATTTTTTTTTACAAACTTAGGCGAAACGGATTCGCAGCTAAGCCACCCACTGAGGGATTTCTCACATAAATAAAAGCAACAACAATCAATGGGAAAATTATAACACTTTTGTCTTTGATAAACAAACTACAGGAGTACTTTTATTACATCTCATCCGAGTGAGTACTTAAGTGTAAAAGGGGCGGAGCAGGTCTGCATTCCAAGCTCGTGGCTCATCAACCTGGCGGCCGACATTGTAAAGACGGTATGCTCCATTGTGGAGAACTTTGGTGACGATGAAGGGGCCTTCCAAAGTAGGGGCAAGTTTGTGTGGCTTCTGTTGGTCCACTCGGAGGACCAAGTCTCCTTCTTGGAAGGCTCGACTCTTCATGTTTCTGGCATGGAATCGACGCAAGTCTTGCTGATAGATGGTCGATCGGATCATGGCCATCTCTCTTTCTTCTTCTAGAAGGTCGACTGCGTCCTGTCGGGCTTGTTCTGCTTCATCTTCAGAGTAGAGCTCAACTCGGGGTGCATTGTGAAGTAGGTCACTCGGCAGAACTGCTTCGGCTCCATAGACCAGAAAGAACGGAGTTCGCCTAGTCGACCGATTAGGAGTAGTCCTCAATCCCCAAAGAACTTATGGAAGTTCGTCGACCCACGCACCTGCTGCGTGTTTGAGATCGCGCATCAATCGGGGTTTCAGTCCTTTGAGAATTAGGCCGTTTGCTCTTTCTGCTTGTCCATTTGACTGGGGGTGAGCGACGGAAGCGTAGTCGACTCGCGTGCCTTGAGAAGCGCAAAAGGCTTTGAATTGGTCGGAATCGAAGTTTGACCCATTATCAGTGATGATGCTATGCGGAACTCCATATCTGAATATCAACTCTCTGATGAAGCTGATAGTAGTGTCGGCATCAAGATTCTTGATAGGCTTGGCTTCGATCCACTTGGTGAACTTGTCGACCGCCACCAGTACATGGGTGAAAACGCCCCTGCCAGTTCTCAGTGGTCCAACCATATCTAATCCCCAAACAACGAAGGGCCAGACGATTGGAATGGTCTTCAAGGATGAGGCGGGCTTGTGTGACATATTGGAATAGAACTGACATCCTTCACACTTGTCGACTATCTCTTTCGCCATTTCATTTGCTCTGGGCCAGTAAAACCCAGCTCGGTATGCTTTAGCCACAATAGTCCGAGAGGACGCATGGTGGCCACAGGTCCCCGAGTGGATATCGTCAAGAATTATCTGACCTTCTTCTGGCGTTATATATTTCTGACTGGCTCCAGTCGCGCTTTCCCTGTACAACTATCCCTTCATCACAGTAAAGGCCTTGGATTGACGGATGATCTGTCGAGCCTCTTCTTCATTCTCTGGGAGCTCTTTCCTTAAGATATACACGATGTACGGTACTATCCAGTCAGGAGTGATGACCAAAACTTCCATGATCAGGTCGACCACAGCTGGGACCTCAACTTCAGTCGGATATGTGGCACTTTTTGGCTGCGGGGCTTCTTCGGTGAAAGGATCCTCTTGAACTGACGGCGTGTGGATGTGTTCCAAAAACACATTACTGGGAATGGCTTCTCTCTTGGAACCTATTTTTGCCAAATCATCAGCTGCTTGATTTTTCAGTCGGGGTATATGATGAAGCTCTAACCCCTCGAATTTCTTCTCTAGCTTTCTTACTGCATTGCAGTAACCAGTCATGGCTGGGCTTTTGACGTCCCACTCCTCATCACCTGGTTAACCACCAAATCAGAGTCGCCATAGACCATGAGGCGACGGACGTCGAGTGAAATGGCCATACGCAATCCATACAAAAGTGCTTCATATTCTGCTTCGTTATTGGAGGAATCAAAGTGAATCTGGAGCACATATCTGAGGTTGTCTCCTCAGGGGGAAACCAACACTACCCCAGCACCGGATCTATTCAGCATCTTAGAACTATCGAAGAACATGGTCTAGTGCTCCGAGTGAACTTGAGTCGGCACTTGCTGATCGGTCCACTCGGCGATGAAATCTGCTATTGCTTGGGACTTGATGGCTTTCTTTGCCTCAAATCTGATATCTAGGGGAAGGAGTTCAATCGCCCATTTTGCCACTCGACCAGTTGCATCTCTGTTGTGCAGAATCTCTGATAATGGAGCGTCGCTGACGACTGTAATGGAATGGTCAGAGAAATAATGAGCAACCTTCTTCGTGGTCATATAAATCCCATATACAAGCTTCTGATAATGAGGGTATCTTTGCTTTGATGGGGTCAAAACTTCAGAAATATAATATACTGGGCGCTGAAATTTAAAGGCTTTTCCTTCTTCTTCTCGCTCGACCGTAAGTACTGTACTGACGACTTGTCCTGTGGCTGCAATGTAAAGCAGCAAAGGCTCTTTGCTGATCGGGGCAGCAAGCACCGGCTGGGTGGAAAGCAGGGCTTTTAGCTCTGCAAACGCTGCATCAGCTTCAGGAGTCCACTCGAACTTATCTGACTTCTTCATCAGTCGGTAAAGAGGCAATGCCTTTTCACCGAGACGAGAGATGAATCGACTTAAAGCGGCCAAGCAACCAGTAAGCTTCTGAACATCGTGCACACGCACAGGTCATTTCATTCGGAGTATAGTACCAACTTTTTCTGGATTTGCGTCGATTCCTCGCTCGGAAACGAGAAAACCGAGTAATTTTCCGCCAGGAACTCCGAATGTGCACTTTGATGGATTAAGCTTGATATCATACCTCCTGAGGTTGGCAAATGTCTCAGCAAGGTCAGTCAACAGGTTGGAACCTTTTCGTGACTTGACCATAATATCATCCATGTACGCTTCCACATTCCGACTGATTTGAGTGAGCAAACACTTCTGAGTCATCCTCATGAACGTGGCTCCAACATTCTTGAGGCCGAATGGCATGGTGATATAACAGAAGCACCCGAATGGGGTGATGAAAGCTGTTTTGATCTCATCGGGTCCATAAAGACGGATCTGATGGTAACCGGAATAAGTGTAACACCCACGATGCGGCTATATCTCCCACGTGTCGAAGCACGACTTAGAGGCATAACCGCATAGTGGTTTTGTCACAAGAAGGGTCATCTTCACACAATCCCATGTAATGAACAAGAATGGGATAAAGAGAGTTGGCTTACAATCACCACTTCACACAATACATACTTAAGATCATACATCATTCAAATACACTCATAGACCGGCTACGGTCAAATTCAAATGAAAAGAAGACAACCCCAAATGCTAGATCCCCGATCGTCCCGACTGGGCTCCTCTACTGATCATCTGGAAATGATACATAGTAACGACCAAGGACCTCATCAAATTCCCACTTCAGCTCAGTTGCGCCATCTGCACTGGTATCCTCGGCACCTGCATCTGTTTTGGTAGAATCTGTGAGCCACGGGGACTCAGCAATCTCACACCCGCGAGATCAAGACTATTTAAGCTCATAGGTAGGTAAAGGGGTAATATGGTGGAGCTATAACAAGCACTAAGCATATATGGTGGCTAACATACGCAAGTGAGAGCGAGAAGAGAAGCAACGCATCGGTCGAGAAGCTAGTAGTGATCAAGAAGTGATCCTGAAACTACTTACGTCAAGCATAACTCAAACCGTGTTCACTTCCCGGACTCCGCCGAGAAGAGACCATCACGGCTACACACGCTGTTGATGCATTTTAATGAAGTCAAGTGTCAAGTTATCTACAATCGGACATTAACAAATTCCCATCTGCCTCATAACCACGGGCACGGCTTTCGAAAGATAAAATACCCTGCAGGGGTGTCCCAACTCAGCCCATCACAAGCTCTCACGGTCAACGAAGGATATACCTTCTCCCGGGAAGACCCGATCAGCCTCGGAATCCCGGTTCGCAAACATTTCGACAATGGTAAAACAAGACCAGCAAAGCCGCCCGAAGTGCCAACAAATCCCGATAGGAGCTGCACATATCTCGTTCTCAGGGCACACCGGATGAGCTAGACGTCGGGTTGGCATAGACCCTGGTTGCCCAAGGGGCGCCGAACATCGCTCAGGTTGGACCAACACTCGAAGGAGCACTGGCCCGGGGGGGGGTAAATAAAGATGACCCTCGGGCTCGCGAAAACCCCAGGGAAAAAGGCTTAGGTGGCAAATGGTAAAACAAAGGTTGGGCCTTGCTGGAGGAGTTTTATTCAAAGCGAACTGTCAAGGGGGTCCCATAAATCACCCAACCGTGTAAGGAACGCAAAATCAAGGAACATAACACCGGTATGACGGGAACTAGGGCGGCAAGAGTGGAACAAGTCACCAGGCATAAGGCCGAGCCTTCCACCCTTTACCAAGTATATAAGGTGCATTAATTAAACAGGAGATATTGTGATATCCCAAAATATCCATGTTCCGACCAGGAACAAACTTCATCTTCACCTGCAACTAGCAACGCTATAAGAGGGGCTGAGCAAAAGCGGTGACACAGCTAAACAACGGTTTGCTAGGACAGGATAGTTAGAGGTTTGACATGGCAATAGGGAGGCATGATAAACAATGGCAGGTAGAGCTAACATAGCGATAGAGCGAGTACTAGCAAGCAAAGATAGAAGTGATATCGAAGGTATGGTCATCTTGCCTGCAAGGTTCTCA
This sequence comes from Triticum aestivum, assembly GCF_018294505.1. Taxonomy (NCBI): domain Eukaryota; kingdom Viridiplantae; phylum Streptophyta; class Magnoliopsida; order Poales; family Poaceae; genus Triticum; species Triticum aestivum. The sequence goes on along the minus strand of NC_057801.1, from coordinate 505,222,966 downwards.
GAATTGTCGAAGGCTTGATCCTCGTAAGCGTTCTCAACAGGTTCCTCGTGCACGTACTCGTCTCCCGGCTCTACCCAAAGCAAGAACACAAGCAATGGAACACAATAAATCACGGTGCAATGCACAAGCAACATGATGCAATACATGTCATGATATGCGAGATGTGATATGCAATGCTTATGCGTGCTTCGGGAGGAAAAAGGATGAACAAGGCATCAACTTGGCAAACCAAGTATGCCGCTGGAAAGATGAGATGATTTCGGTTGAAATCGATATAAGGATCACCGGGAACAGATGCACGGTTTGCAAATGGCAAGCAAAACAAGAATGGCACAAAGCTGCGATTAACAGCACGATGCTACATAGCATGCAACAAGAAACTATGCTACAGCACCCCAACATAAAAACAAAACATATGGCAGTGATCTACAGGATATGCTTAACAAAAGAGTAACACTGAGCTACGGCTAAAACACATCATAGCAGGTTCAAACAAGCATGGTGAAAGTGCAAAAAATATCAGGTTGGACATGGCATAAACAACATCATGAAGCAATGTTCAGAGCAAGTTATCAACATGCTACAGGAACCTATAATAGCAAAACAAGGCATGGCATGAATCTACTGAAAGCATAGATCAAAAGTCCCTTACTGACCATAAGCCAAAAAGGATCAGCAAATATGATGGCACCCATGTAAACATAGCAAGTTTCGTTAACAGATTCAGCAAACAAAGCATGGCATTGACAGAATTACGAAGGCACCTTCGCGAGCTCGATGCACTCACTACAGAGCATTTCATGATAAACTAAGCATATATATACATCAAGAAGACATGACATAGAAGCTATACATGGCAAGAACAACATCATAGCATACACGGATCAACTACAACAACCTTGGCAAAATTGAATAACATGTAAACAATCTGCCAGGAAACATTTTGAAGCAAAAGTAGAGCACGAAAATGACATGCTAGACTACTCCATAATTGCAACCAGGGTCATGGATGGATAGATCATAACCATATGTTCAAAACACCCTTACTGAAGTATCTCAAAATATGCATTGGATCTCTCTGTACCATCATGTTTACATGGCATCAAAATATCAGCAGAACAGGGACTAAAATCAGCAATATCACGAAGCCTAGGTTGCATGCTTGTGCTAGTCACCACATTGATCACAAAAATACATGGCAAGTACCTCTGTAAATAAGACACGGCATAGTTCAAAACACATGTAGGGATCAAGTACATAGGATGCACACATCAATCATGGCAAAAATGACAAAAGTGCATGTTCTGATAAGAATCTGAAACTAACATTATGAAGCACTCTTCCAACAGCATTTCGGGCATCAAGATGAGCTCAAATGAAAATGATGCAATGATATTAAATGATGTACTCTTCGAGACGAACAATTCGGTATACTACACTAGGACTGGGCATTCGGTTCCCCCGAACCGATCGGTTCGGTTCCTCGGTGTATTTAACATTTCGGTTCTGTTAAAATACTGACCGATCGGTGAATTGAAAATTAGCTGACTGAAGATTCTTTGCACCGAAATGTCGGTTCGGTCATTGGTTCCACCGAAACAGCACCGAGATATACCGCAACCTGCGTCTATTCAAATGTACAGTGCTTGTACCTCTGCCTACTAGTAGTAGCTAGTAATAAAGCCTAGCCTGCTTGGTTGTTTCCTCCTATTGATTCTCCCGAGTAAAAAGTAGCGGTGGCGGCTCACTAGGTAAAGTACTAGTACTATCTACTACCTACACGAGAGAAGTAGTACTATCTCCTCTACACAAAATTTAAAGCGACGCTGAGCCCAGTGAGTCAAAGTCACCTCTTCCCGATACAACCATGGTACTCGTGCACTTGGGCAGATAGCACTTGATAGCAACAGGCGTGCAGGCCAGACATCTGTATTTCTCGGTTTTTGGTCCACTCGGTTACCCGAGGTATAGACCCGAATTAACCGGACTAAGTTCGGTTTCCACCAAATGCAAACCGGATGTACCACCGAAGTTTTCAGTTTCGGTGTATTCGGATTCGGTGCCGGTTAGTTCGGTTCAGGACATCGGTTTTCGGGTTATATGCCCAGCCCTATACTACACGCCCAAAACGGAGCCACGGGTGCAAAGTTGTGGGGCGATGAACATGCAACAAAAATAAATGACAGAAAGACTTAGAGGAATTTTGGGGGGAGAAGAAAGTCAACCAGGCAGATCTGGATCCGGCTCATGGATCGAGGACGGCGGCGGCTCGCCGGAGAGGACGAAGAGGAACTCGGGGAGGCGGCCGGAGCAGGACGACGGCGAGCGGGCGCGGGCGGCGCGAGCTGCCGGACGGCGAGGACGGGCGCGGCGGGGCGGCGCGGCGGCCAGGGCTTCGGGCGGAGGCGGCAGAGGAGGTCCGGCGCGGCTGGGCAGCGGCGGAGGCAGGCGACGGCGTCAGGGGCTTCAGGGCGGCGCGGAGACTCGGGCGGCGGGGAGCGGCTATGGGCCGCGGGGGCCCGCGCGGGCCTGGCGGGCCGGCGGCGGTGCGCGGGCGTCGGGGCCACGTGGCAGCTCCTGGATGGACGCGGGCGGCGGCGGGATTCGTCCGGCGGCGGGCGGACGTGTCCGGCCCGGTCCGGATGCGTCCGGTGGCGGCGGGGAGGAGTTTTGCTAGGGTTTGCCCCAAAATTTCGGGGATGGGCACATATTTGTAGGTAGAGGGAGCTAGGAGTGTCCAAATGAGGTGCGTTTTTCGCCCACACGATCGTGATCCGACGACAGAGAGCATGGAAGTGACTTAGATGGGTTATTGGACTGTTTTGGAGGGGTGTTGGGCTGCAACTCAAAAGAGGCCTTTGCGGTTATGCGGTTAACCGTTGGAGTACCAAACGAGCTCCAAATGACCTGAAACTTGACAGGTGGTCTACTGGTGGTATACCAGGTCCACTTGACAAGGCTCGGTCCATTCCGAGAACGTTTAACACCCGCACACGAAAGGAGGCAAGAGGGGTGTGCCGGTGCATGTGGGAGTGTCGGATTGCGAAACGGACAACGGGGTAAATGCTCGGATGCATGAGACGAACACGTATGCAAATGAGATGCACATGATGACATGATATGAGATGCATGACATGAATAAAAGCAAAACAAAAGACAAAACCCAACCATGGAGGGAATATCATATCACATAGCCGAAAATGGCAAGAGTTCGAGTTACAAAGATGGAAAGTTACATCCGAGGTATTACAATAAGCGTCTAGGAAAGACAGACGCTCACATCCCGCAGTCGAGTCGACTATTTGGTCGATGCGGGGGAGAGGAAAATGATCTTTTCGGGCAGGCCCGATTGATATGTTTGAAGTCAATGCACATGCGAAGTGACTTGTCCTTCTTGGGAACCATGACAACATTGGCGAGTGTTGGGTTTCGTAGTAATTTCAAAAAATTTCCTACGCACACGCAAGATCATGTGATGCATAGCAACGAGGGGGAGAGTATTGTCTACGTACCCAACGCAGACCGACTGCGGAAGCGATGACACGACGTAGAGGAAGTAATCGTACGTCTTCACGATCCAACCGATCAAGCACCGAAACTACGGCACCTCCGAGTTCGAGCACACGTTCAGCTCGATGACGATCCCCGGACTCCGATCCAGCAAAGTGTCGGGGAAGAGTTCCGTCAGCACGACGGCGTGGTGACGATCTTGATGAACTACAGCAGCAGGGCTTCGCCTAAACTCCGCTACAGTATTATCGAGGAATATGGTGGCAGGGGGCACCGCACACGGCTAAGGAACAGATCACGTGGATCAACTTGTGTTAACTTGTGTGTCTTTGGGGTGCCTCTACCTCAGTATATAAAGGAGCCAAGGGGGGAGGGGCCGCCGGCCAAGAGAGAGAGGCGCAGGAGGAGTCCTACTCCTACCGGGAGTAGGACTCCCCCCCCAATCCTATTCCAAATAGGATTCCCAAGGGGGAAAGAGGGAGAGGGGTGGCCGGCCACCTCTCCTAGTCCTAATAGGACTAGGGGAAGGGGGAGGCGTGCAGCCCCCTTGGGCTGCCCCTTTCTCCTTTCCACTAAGGCCCATGAAGGCCCATATGGCTCCCGGGGGGTTCCGGTAACCTCCCGGTAACCCGGTAAAATCCCGATTTCACCCGGAACACTTCCGATGTCCAAACATAGGCTTCCAATATATCAATCTTTATGTCTCGACCATTTCGAGACTCCTCGTCATGTCCGTGATCACATCCGGGACTCCGAACAACCTTCGGTACATCAAAATGCATAAACTCATAATATAACTGTCATCGTAACCTTAAGCGTGCGGACCCTACGGGTTCGAGAACAATGTAGACATGACCGAGACACGTCTCTGGTCAATAACCAATAGCGGGAACTGGATGCCCATATTGGCTCCTACATATTCTACGAAGATCTTTATCGGTCAGACCGCATAACAACATACGTTGTTCCCTTTGTCATCGGTATGTTACTTGCCCGAGATTCGATCGTCGGTATCCAATACCTAGTTCAATCTCGTTACTGGCAAGTCTCTTTACTCGTTCCGTAATACATCATCTCACAACTAACATCTTAGTTGCAGTGCTTGCAAGGCTTATGTGATGTGCATTACCGAGAGGGCCCAGAGATACCTCTCCGACAATCGGAGTGACAAATCCTAATCTCGAAATACGCCAACCCAACATCGACCATTGGAGACACCTGTAGTACTCCTTTATAATCACCCAGTTACGTTGTGACGTTTGGTAGTACCCAAAGTGTTCCTCCGGTAAACGGGAGTTGCATAATCTCATAGTCATAGGAACATGTATAAGTCATGAAGAAAGCAATAGCAACATACTAAATGATCGGGTGCTAAGCTAATGGAATGGGTCATGTCAATCAGATCATTCTACTAATGATGTGACCTCGTTAATCAAATAACAACTCATTGTTCATGGTTAGGAAACATAACCATCTTTGATTAACGAGCTAGTCAAGTAGAGGCATACTAGTGACACTTTGTTTGTCTATGTATTCACACATGTATTATGTTTCCGGTTAATACAATTCTAGCATGAATAATAAACATTTATCATGAAATAAGGAAATAAATAATAACTTTATTATTGCCTCTGGGGCATATTTCCTTCAGTCTCCCACTTGCACTAGAGTCAATAATCTAGATCACATCACCATGTGATTAACATCGATAGTTCACATCATCATGTGATTAACACCCATAGTTCACATCGCCATGTGACCAACACCCAAAGGGTTTACTAGATTCAGTAATCTAGTTCACATTGCTATGTGATTAACACCCAAGGAGTACTAAGGTGTGATCATGTTTTGCTTGTGAGAGAATCTTAGTCAACGGGTCTGTCATATTCAGAGCCATATGTATTTCGCAAATATTCTATGTCCACAATGCTCTGCATGGAGCTACTCTAGCTAATTGCTCCCACTTTCAATATGTATCCAGATTGAGACTTAGAGTCATGTGGATTGGTGTAAAAGCTTGCATCGTTGTAACTTTTACGACGAACCTTTTTTCACTTCCATAATCGAGAAACATATCCTTATTCCACTAAGGATAATTTTGACCGCTGTCCAGTGATCTACTCCTAGATCACTATCGTACTCCCTTGCCAAACTCAGTGGTAGGGCATACAATAGATCTGGTATACAGCATGGCATACTTTATAGAACCTATGACTGAGGCATAGGGAATGACTTTCATTCTCTCATCTGCCGTGGTCGGGCTTTGAGTCTTACTCAACTTCACACCTTGTAATACAGGCAAGAACTCTTTCTTTGACTGCTCCATTTTGAACTACTTCAAAATCTTGTCAAGGTATGTACTTATTGAAAAAAAACTTATCAAGCGTCTTGATCTATCTCTATAGATCTTGAAGCTCAATATGTAAGCAGCTTCACCAAAGTCCTTCTTTGAAAAACTCCTTTCAAACACTCCTTTATGCTTTGCAGAATAATTCTACATTATTTCCGATCAACAATATGTCATTCATATATACTTATCAGAAATGATGTAGTGCTCCCATTCACTTTCTTTGTAAATACAGGCTTCACCGCAAGTCTGTATAAAACTATATGCTTTGATCAACTCATCAAAGCGTATATTCCAACTCCGAGATTCTTGCACCAGTCCATAGATGGATCGCTGGAGCTTGCACATTTTGTTAGTACCTTTCGGATTGACAAAACCTTCTATTGCATCATATACAACTCTTCTTTAATAAATCCATTAAGGAATGCAGTTTTGTTTATCCATTTGCCAGATTTCATAAAATGCGGCAATTACTAACATGATTCAGACAGACTCAAGCATAGATACGAGTGAGAAGTTCTCATCGTAGTCAACACCTTGAACTTGTCGAAAACCTTTTGCGACAATTCTAGCTTTGTAGATAGTAACACTACTATCAGCGTCCGTCTTCCTCTTGAAGATCCATTTATTCTCAATTGCTTGCCGATCATCGGGCAAGTCAACCAAAGTCCAAACTTTGTTCTCATACATGGATCATATCTCAGACTTCATGGCCTCAAACCATTTCGCAGAATCTGGGCTCATCATCACTTCCTCATAGTTCATAGGTTCGTCATAGTCAAGTAACATGACCTCCAAAACAGGATTACCGTACCACTCTGGTGCGGATCTCACTCTGGTTTACCTACGAGATTCGGTAGTAACTTGATCTGAAGTTACATGATCATCATCATTAGCTTCCTCACTAATTGGTGTAGTAGTCACAAGAACAGATTTTTGTGATGAACTACTTTCCAATAAGGGAGAAGGTACAATTACCTTATCAAGTTTTCTACTTTCCTCCCACTCACTTCTTTCGAGAGAAACTCCTTCTCCAGAAAAACTCCGAATTTAGCAACAAAAGTCTTGCCTTCGGATTTGTGACAGAAGGTGTACCCAACAGTTTCGGGTATTCTATGAAGACGCACTTCTCCGATTTGGTTTTGTGCTTATCAGGTTGAAACTTTTTCAAATAAGCATCGCAGCCCCAAACTTTAAGAAACGACAGCTTAGGTTTATTGCTAAACCATAGTTCATACGGTGTCGTCTCAACGGATTTAGATGGTGCCCTATTAAACGTGAATGTAGCTGTCTCTAATGCATAAGCCCAAAACGATAGTGGTAAACCGATAAGAGACATCATAGATCGCACCATATCTAGTAAAGTACGATTACAACGTTCGGACACACCATTCCATTGTGGTGTTCCAGGTGGTGTGAACTGTGAAACTATTCCACATTGTTTTAATTGAAGACCAAACTCGTAACTCAAATATTTGTCTCCACGATCAGATCGCAGAAACTTTATTTTCTTGTTACGATGATTTTTCCACTTCACTCTGAAATTCTTTGAACCTTTCAACTATTTCAGACTTATGTTTCATCAAGTAGATATACCCATATCTGCTCAAATCATCTGTGAAGTTCAGAAAATAACGATACTTTCCGTGAGCCTTAACACTCATCGGACCGCATACATCAGTATGTATTATTTCCAATAAGTCAGTTGCTCGCTCCGGAGAACGGAGTCTTAGTCATCTTGCCCATGAGGCATGGTTCGCAAGCATCAAGTGATTCATAATCAAGTGATTCCAAAAATCCCATCAGCATGGAGTTTCTTCATGCGCTTTACACCAATATGACCTAAACGGCAGTGCCACAAATAAGTTGCACTATCATTATTAACTTTGCATCTTTTGGTTTCAATATTATGATTATGTGTATCACTACGATCGAGATCCAACGAACTATTTTCATTGGGTGTATGACCATATAAGGTTTTATTCACGTAAACAGAACAACAATTTATTCTCTTACTTAAATGAATAACCGTATTACAATAAATATGATCAAATCATATTCATGCTCAACGCAAACACAAAATAATACTTATTTAGGTTCAACACTAATCCCAAAATTATAGGGAGTGTGCGATGATGATCATATCAATCTTGGAACCACTTCCAACACACATCGTCACTACACCCTTAACTAGTCTCTGTTTATTCTGCAACTCCCGTTTCAAGTTACTAATCTTAGCAACTGAACTAGTATCAAATACTGAGGGTTTGCGATAAACACTAGTAAAGTACACATCAATAACATGTATATCAAATATACTTATGTTCACTTTGCCATCCTTCTTATCCGCCAATCACTTGGGGTAGATCCGCTTCCAGTGATCAGTCCCTTTGCAGTAGAAACACTTAGTCTCAGGCTTAGGATCAGACTTGGGCTTCTTCACTTGAGCAGCAACTTGCTTGCTGTTCTTCTTGAAGTTCCCCTTCTTCCTTCTGCCCCTTTTCTTGAAACTAGTGGTCTTGTCTACCATCAACACTTGATGTTTTTCTCGATTTCTACCTTCGTCAATTTCCGCATTACGAAGAGCTTGGGAATCGTTTCCGTTATCCCTTGCATGTCATAGTTCATCACGAAGTTCTACTAACTTGGTGATGGTGACTAGAGAATTCTGTCAATCACTATCTTATATGGAAGATTAACTCCCACTTGATTCAAGCGATTGTAGTACTCAGACAATCTGAGCACATGCTCACTAGTTGAGCGATTCTCCTCCATTTTTAGCTATAGAACTTGTTGGAGACTTCATATCTCTCAACTCGGGTATTTGCTTGAAATATTAGCTTCAACTCCTGGAACATCTCATATGGTCCATGACATTCAAAACGTCTTTGAAGTCCCGATTCTAAGCCGTTAAGCATGGTGCACTTAAACTATCAAGTAGTCATCATATTGAGCTAGCCAAACGTTCATAACGTCTGCATTTGCTCCTGCAATAGGTCCGTCACCTAGCGGTGCATTAAGGACATAATTCTTCTATGCAGCAATGAGGATAAACCTCAGATCGCGGATCAAATCCGCATCATTGCTACTAACATTTTTCAACACAATTTTCTCTAGGAGCATATCAAAATAAACATATGAAAGCAACAACGCAAGCTATTGATTTTTCAACATAATTTGCAAAATACTACCAGGACTAAGTTCATGATAAATTTAAGTTCAATTAATCATATTACTTAAGAACTCCCACTTAGACAGACATCCCTCTAATCCTCTAAGTGATCACGTGATCCAAATCAACTAAACCATGTCCGATCATCACGTGAGATGGAGTAGTTTCAATGGTGAACATCACTATGTTGATCATATCTACTATATGATTCACGCTCGACCTTTCGGTCTCCGTGTTCCGAGGCCATATCTGTATATGCTAGGCTTGTCAAGTTTAACCTGAGTATTCTGCGTGCGCAACTGTTTTGCACCCGTTGTATTTGAACGTAGAGCCTATCACACCCGATCATCACGTGGTGTCTCAGCACGAAGAACTTTCGCAACGGTGCATACTCAGGGAGAACACTTCTTGATAATTTAGTGAGAGATCATCTTATAATGCTACCGTCAATCAAAGCAAGATAAGATGCATAAAAGGATAAACATCACATGCAATCAATATAAGTGATATGATATGGCCATCATCATCTTGTGCTTGTGATCTCCATCTCCGAAGCACCGTCATGATCACCATCGTCACCGGCGCGACACCTTGATCTCCATCGTAGCATCATTGTCATCTCGCCAATCTTATGCTTTCACGACTATCACTACCGTTTAGTAATAAAGTAAAGCATTACATCGCGATTGCATTGCATACAATAAAGCGACAACCATATGGCTCCTGCCAGTTGCCGATAACTTGGTTACAAAACATGATCATCTCATACAATAAAATTCAGCATCATGCCTTGACCATATCACATCACAACATGCCCTGCAAAAACAAGTTAGGCGTCCTCTACTTTGTTGTTTGCATGTTTTACGTGGCTGCTACGGGCTTAAGTAAGAACCAATCTCACCTACGCATCAAAACCACAACGATAGTTTGTCAAATAGACTCCGTTTTAACCTTCGCAAGGACCGGGCGTAGCCATACTTGGTTCAACTAAAGTTGGAGAGGCAGTCGCCCGCAAGCCATCTCTGTGCAAAGCACGTCGAGGGAACCGGTCTCGCGTAAGCGTACGCGTAAGGTTGGTCCGGGTCGTCTCGTCCAACAATACCGCCGAACCAAAGTATGACATGCTGGTAGGCAGTATGACTTGTATTGTCCACAACTCACTTGTGTTCTACTCGTGCATATAACATCAACATCAATAACCTAGGCTCTGATACCACTGTTGGGTTTCGTAGTAATTTCAAAAAAATTCCTACGCACACGCAAGATCATGTGATGCATAGCAATGAGGGGGAGAGTATTGTCTATGTACCCAACGCAGACCGACTGTGGAAGCGATGACACGACGTAGAGGAAGTAGTCGTACGTCTTCACGATCCAACCGATCAAGCACCGAAACTACGGCACCTCCGAGTTCGAGCACACGTTCAGCTCGATGACGATCCCCGGACTCCGATCCAGCAAAGTGTCGGGGAAGAGTTCCGTCAGCACGACGGCATGGTGACGATCTTGATGAACTACAGCAGCAGGGATTCGCCTAAACTCCGCTACAGTATTATCGAGGAATATGGTGGCAGGGGGCACCGCACACGGCTAAGGAACAGATCACGTGGATCAACTTGTGTTAACTTGTGTGTCTTTGGGGTGCCTCTACCTCAGTATACAAAGGAGCCAAGGGGGGAGGGGCGCAGGAGGAGTCCTACTCCTACCGGGAGGAGTCCTACTCCTACCGGGAGTAGGACTCCCCCCCCAATCCTATTCCAACTAGGATTCCCAAGGGGGAAAGAGGGAGAGGGGTGGCCGGCCACCTCTCCTAGTCCTAATAGGACTAGGGGAAGGGGGGAGGCGCGCAGCCCCCTTGGGCTGCCCCTTTCTCCTTTCCACTAAGGCCCATGAAGGCCCATATGGCTCCCGGGGGGTTCCGGTAACCTCCCGGTAACCCGGTAAAATCCCGATTTCACCCGGAACACTTCCGATGTCCAAACATAGGCTTCCAATATATCAATCTTTATGTCTCGACCATTTCGAGACTCCTCGTCATGTCCGTGATCACATCCGGGACTCCGAACAACCTTCGGTACATCAAAATGCATAAACTCATAATATAACTGTCATCGTAACCTTAAGCGTGCGGACCCTACGGGTTCGAGAACAATGTAGACATGACCGAGACACGTCTCTGGTCAATAACCAATAGCGGGAACTGGATGCCCATATTGGCTCCTACATATTCTACGAAGATCTTTATCGGTCAGACCGCATAACAACATACGTTGTTCCCTTTGTCATCGGTATGTTACTTGCCCGAGATTCGATCGTCGGTATCCAATACCTAGTTCAATCTCGTTACTGGCAAGTCTCTTTACTCGTTCCGTAATACATCATCTCACAACTAACATCTTAGTTGCAGTGCTTGCAAGGCTTATGTGATGTGCATTACCGAGAGGGCCCAGAGATACCTCTCCGACAATCGGAGTGACAAATCCTAATCTCGAAATACGCCAACCCAACATCGACCATTGGAGACACCTGTAGTACTCCTTTATAATCACCCAGTTACGTTGTGACGTTTGGTAGTACCCAAAGTGTTCCTCCGGTAAACGGGAGTTGCATAATCTCATAGTCATAGGAACATGTATAAGTCATGAAGAAAGCAATAGCAACATACTAAATGATCGGGTGCTAAGCTAATGGAATGGGTCATGTCAATCAGATCATTCTACTAATGATGTGACCTCGTTAATCAAATAACAACTCATTGTTCATGGTTAGGAAACATAACCATCTTTGATTAACGAGCTAGTCAAGTAGAGGCATACTAGTGACACTTTGTTTGTCTATGTATTCACACATGTATTATGTTTCCGGTTAATACAATTCTAGCATGAATAATAAACATTTATCATGAAATAAGGAAATAAATAATAACTTTATTATTGCCTCTGGGGCATATTTCCTTCAGTCTCCCACTTGCACTAGAGTCAATAATCTAGATCACATCACCATGTGATTAACATCGATAGTTCACATCATCATGTGATTAACACCCATAGTTCACATCGCCATGTGACCAACACCCAAAGGGTTTACTAGATTCAGTAATCTAGTTCACATTGCTATGTGATTAACACCCAAGGAGTACTAAGGTGTGATCATGTTTTGCTTGTGAGAGAATCTTAGTCAACGGGTCTGTCATATTCAGAGCCATATGTATTTCGCAAATATTCTATGTCCACAATGCTCTGCATGGAGCTACTCTAGCTAATTGCTCCCACTTTCAATATGTATCCAGATTGAGACTTAGAGTCATCTGGATTGGTGTAAAAGCTTGCATCGTTGTAACTTTTACGACGAACCTTTTTTCACTTCCATAATCGAGAAACATATCCTTATTCCACTAAGGATAATTTTGACCGCTGTCCAGTGATCTACTCCTAGATCACTATCGTACTCCCTTGCCAAACTCAGTGGTAGGGCATACAATAGATCTGGTATACAGCATGGCATACTTTATAGAACCTATGACTGAGGCATAGGGAATGACTTTCATTCTCTCATCTGCCGTGGTCGGGCTTTGAGTCTTACTCAACTTCACACCTTGTAATACAGGCAAGAACTCTTTCTTTGACTGCTCCATTTTGAACTACTTCAAAATCTTGTCAAGGTATGTACTTATTGAAAAAAAACTTATCAAGCGTCTTGATCTATCTCTATAGATCTTGAAGCTCAATATGTAAGCAGCTTCACCAAAGTCCTTCTTTGAAAAACTCCTTTCAAACACTCCTTTATGCTTTGCAGAATAATTCTACATTATTTCCGATCAACAATATGTCATTCATATATACTTATCAGAAATGCTGTAGTGCTCCCATTCACTTTCTTTGTAAATACAGGCTTCACCGCAAGTCTGTATAAAACTATATGCTTTGATCAACTCATCAAAGCGTATATTCCAACTCCGAGATTCTTGCACCAGTCCATAGATGGATCGCTGGAGCTTGCACATTTTGTTAGTACCTTTCGGATTGACAAAACCTTCTATTGCATCATATACAACTCTTCTTTAATAAATCCATTAAGGAATGCAGTTTTGTTTATCCATTTGCCAGATTTCATAAAATGCGGCAATTACTAACATGATTCAGACAGACTCAAGCATAGATACGAGTGAGAAGTTCTCATCGTAGTCAACACCTTGAACTTGTCGAAAACCTTTTGCGACAATTCTAGCTTTGTAGATAGTAACACTACTATCAGCGTCCGTCTTCCTCTTGAAGATCCATTTATTCTCAATTGCTTGCCGATCATCGGGCAAGTCAACCAAAGTCCAAACTTTGTTCTCATACATGGATCATATCTCAGACTTCATGGCCTCAAACCATTTCGCAGAATCTGGGCTCATCATCACTTCCTCATAGTTCATAGAATCTGATCTGCAACAAGCCTGTCAGGACCCCGACTCAATGCCACATCGATCTAGCATGTAACACCTCATATCACTTTGCGGCCTCACGCACGGTATTCCCACGGGTGTCGCCTTACCTTTGCCCGGGACCGTTTGCGCCTTTTGGCACACATATATGACAGTGTCGCTAGCATCCATATGATAAGGAGCCCGGGCTGACATGGCTAGTCGTAAACCCAAAGTGGCACAGACTTACAGGGAGAGGCATCCATGACCCAGCATCGAACGTGTCGGTCATCAGCGAGTGAATCCAGGCTGTAGCACTGGGCTAGCAGGCCTCCGGTGAACCGGGCTGTAGCGGGCTAACAGGACTCCGGTATTCATCGCGTGACATTTCCCCGAAGGGACAGACACAGGAACGAAGAAGGACACATGCCGGCCAGCCTAAGTGTTCCGGAGCAGTAGCAAGCTACCATGGCTCGGTGGAAACACTAGGAGACATTTCCTCGTAAGAGAGGCTACTAAAGATAAACAACTAGATGGTCAGATCCCACACATACCAAGCATTTCAATAACATACACACAATATGCTCGATATGTGCAAATACAACATGGCATCACAACATGACTCTACGACTCAAGTAATTTATTCAATAGGCTCCGAGGAGCGAGATATTACAAACATGGGTCTCATGACCCAACAATCAGAGCATACAAATCAAAGCACAAGCGGAAGCTATCATGTCTGGGTACAGACATCTATAACTGAAAAAGGCTGAGAAGCCTGACTATCTACCAAATCCTGCCGAGGCACAAGACCGTAGCTGAGGTAACAAGCTAAACGTCGAAGTCCACGTGGAACTACTAGTGAGACCGAAGTCTCTCTGCAAAAACATAAAATAGGCAAACGTGAGTACAAATGTACCCAGCAAGACTTACATCAGAACCAACTACATATGCATCATTATCAACAAGGGGATGGTGGGGTTTAACTGCAGCAAGCCAGCTTTGACTCGGTGGCTATCCTGAACTACGACTGCAATGTAACTTTTGAGGTGGCGCACACGAGTCCACATATTCACCATATCAATACACCACTATGGATCCGCTCCCGTCTCCCTACGAGAACGCCATCCATAGCACTCACGCTTATCTTGCGTATTTTAGAGTATCCACTTTCACTTGTCTATGAACTGATATAAGCAACCCAGAAGTCCTTTACCGCGGACACGGCTATTCGAATAGATGATGTTAACCCTGCAGGGGTGTACTTCTTCATACATGTTTCCACCACTTAGCGTCTGCACACGACATGTGCTCGACAGACTTCAAGCGAAAGCCGACGTGGGTGTAGACCACGACCTACCTAAACACTCAAGTCTCTAGTCCAGGTTTATCGCCTATTCGGGTTCCATCCATGAGGAGATCCGGCCGGAGTTTCGCTCACAGCCCCAAACGATGTGAACAGGATTCCGTGACACCAAACGGGCGCCCGGTTTACCCGGCCACGTGCCTACCGCATCACAGCCCACCCCTACGGTCAGCGCTGTCCACGGCCTCCAGCATACTACAAACACCAGAAACTACTTGCAACTCCTGGACAGAGGACAAGGGTGAATAAGAAGTCGAGCGGGGTCATATTTCAGGGCCCAATGTATGGTAGTAGCTGAATCATGGATCACAAACACAGAACTCAGTTCCTGAGGACGGCTGCAATGAGACAACCCACCATGTACTCCTACATGGCCTCTCACTGCTACCTTTACCAAATCGTGTTCACACACTTAGCTCACACACAGTAGAACATGTTCACACACCTCTGATTCATCCCTGATGAATCAGACCTGACTCAACTCTAAGCAGTAGCAGGCATGACAAACAAGCAAGAATGAGTAGGCACAACAGGGCTCAAACAACTCCTACTCATGCTAGTGGGTTTCATCTATTTACTGTGGCAATGACAGGTCATGCAAAGGATAAAGGGGTTCAGCTACCGCAGCAAGTAACAGATGAATCGGTGTTGTCCTAATGCAGTAAAAGAGAGCAGGAGCGAGAGAGTAGGATTGTATCGGAATGAACAAGGGGGTTTTTGCTTGCCTGGCACTTCTGAAGATAACATTGAGTCTTCATCAGTGTCAACGATCACATCATCAGTATCGCGTCTATCGAGAGGGGACAAATACCGGCAACACAGAAAGGAACACAATCAATGCAATGCACAATATGATGCATGCTCATGACATGGCAATATGAATGTGTTTTGAGCTAATGCAACTAGCAACAGATTAAATGAAGTTGGTTTGAATATAAAATTCAAATTTAAACTCCATATGTGATTATTCAAATGCCATTTAATTGATTTGTGCTCAACAGCAGCTATAAGTTGTTCTAACATGCATGAAAATAGTACAGATGGATTCCTTGAATTTTTCTGATAATTTTTCATATATAAATTATTTAATTTGGAGTTACGGTTGAATTTCTATGATTTTAGAAGTTTTAGGCATTTTCTGGAATTTCCTGAATATTAATAAATCCAGAAAATGATTTAACCGCGTCAGCCTGAAGCCAGCATGACGTCAGCGAGTCAACGGCCAGGTCCAGGTCAAACCTGACGTGTGGGGTCCACACGTCAGTGACACAGGTTAGACAGGGGGGTTAGTTTAGTTTAGTTAAAGATTAGGGGCACTAGGGCCCACATGTCAGTGGCTCTAGGCCTGGGTTAGCGGGGTGGTTAGGCCCTAATGACCGGCCACGTCAGCTCTCGCCGGAGTTTAGCCGGCGACGACCACAGAGCACGGCGGGGGACGCCGGACTTGCGCTAGGGGCATCGGATCGACGCGCCAAGGGCACCAGGAGGTAGCCCGTGCCCGTGCGCATCTAGGGGGACCAACGGGAGGTGCGGGGGTGGCCGGGGTTCGCCGGAGTGGAGCCCGAGGCGGCGGCCGGAGCTCGGGGTTGGGGCGAGTTAGTGCTACGGTGCGCAAACGAGCGAGGTGAGAGGCTAGCGGGGCGCTACGCGGTGCGGGGAGCGAGTTAGGCATGCCAGGGTGACCAAATGGTCACCGGAGCTACGCCGGCGACGAGCTCAGGCGGCGGCGTGCTACGGCCAGCTATGAAATGGCGGCTACGGCGAGCGGCAAGCCACGGGGTTAGGGGCAAAACGTGCAGGAGCTCACGGTGGTTCGGATGGGGTAGATGACGAGCTCGGGGAAGCGGAGACGGCGGCGAATCGACGGTGAAGATCCTCGGCGGCCGGCGATGGAAACGGCGATGGTGGCGGCGTTGCAGCGTGTTCGGGACCTTGTGGCTCGGTGGGGAGAAAGAGGGGGTCGAGGCGGAGCCTTTGAGCGCATCGGCGAGGCTAGGGGGTGGCGGTGGCCGCGAGGGAGCTCGTCGGTGGCGGCGGCTCCGTTCGGGCGAGTGAGAGAGAGGTCCAGGGGAGAGGATGAGGACGCGGGAGAGTGAGGGAGAGAGGCAGGGAGGTGTGTGGCGTCTCCGGGGCGTCGAGGAGGAAGCAGGAGGTGGCCAGGGGAAGCAGGAGGTGGCCGAGGCCTCTCGGGCGCGCGCCACGCCTCGCCTCTGCCTACTGGCAGAGGAAGACGACAGGGGGGGAGTGGAGATGGGCTGGGCCGTGCTGGGCCAGGTAAGTGGGCGCCAGGTAACTTCCTTCTCTCTCTCTCTTATTTCTTTTTTATTTTTGTTATTTTGTTTTTGATTTGATTTAAAATACCAAATCATTTAATAAAATCCTGGAAACAATTATGGGTGCTTTCTGAATTATTTCAGTGACCCTTAACAATTTCCAACATTTATTTGAACATTTAAATTATTTATAGTATTTAAATGCCCAAAATCAAATACAATATGATTTAATTCAAAAATCCAAAAATGACCTAAGAATATATTCATCATTTTTGGCAGAGGTTTCCACCTTAACCAGAAATCATGAACTTTTCTTAGGAACCTTTTGGGTTTATTGAAAAGATTTTAATTCACCCTAGTTGAGTTGATTTAATGCTAGGGTTTGAACATCCCCATTTCAATTTTAGGCAAAATTTAAACATGATGCAACACATTACTAGCTAGCTCAGAGCAAACCAGAAGCTAGGGATGTGACAACTCACCCCCACTAAACAAGAATCTCGTCTCGAGATTCAAGCGTAGGGTAAGGTGAAGGGGTAACGCAAACTAGTATAATCTTCACGACAGGGTGCACTTCAATTGAACGTTGATTCATTCACCATCATTGTCTTGAAGTCTTGCCTTGAGAACTCCAACTATCATGACAACGAGAGGAAAGGAAAGACCCTAAAAGAATTGTTCTTCTCGAAGGTCGAACAACTCAGGATTAACCCACGGAATGAGACATAACAACATCTCTCGGGCTGAGAGATGAAGCACACATCCATAGGAATGGAGTGAAGCAGATGACAAAGGTTCACTAGGTAGACAACAAATCCAGACTTAAGAATGTGGTGATCGGTTGTCAACGTAGCGAGGAGTTGAATTGCCGTGATACCATAACGATGCACCTTAGGGAAGGTGACTCGTAGAAATATCCCCTTAAGTGGCAAAAAGAATTACCTTTGATTCAAAGATCATTGAAACTCTTTAAACCAACCTAAGGCAATTCTCGACCGATCGTTTGGAGGGGGTCGGTAGAATGGCATACTCGGACTTGGATGATGTGGATTACCTTATTGAAGACAACGTAATGGATGAATGTGCTTACCACCGGAAATGGAAGAGACCCATGGTAGAATGGCACATTGGCGGTGCAAGCTGGGAACAAAATGCAAATGCTGGGAATGATTCTGGTAACTGGGGAAGAACCCAACAATAGAGAGTGAATTCACTGTTGAAAAGGTCATAGCATTGCCGAGGAAACCGAGAGGAATCCCAGTTAGAGCCGATGATAACACGTAGCGATTGTGCGTGCTCTCAAGAACTTGAGCATTTCCATAATCATCAAGATTTTATCAACATCCGTGTCAAGGGTGCTGACAACACAACATACTACCATGATGAATAGCGATGGGCGATGCAGATGCAAAGGAGGATAACACTTTCTCAGATTTCACCTTAGCGAGGCCAAGGAAACAAAATCTGGATGATCGACCGGGAGACATTTAGCACTCCGCTTCTAATGTTCTCCTTGATGTGCTAGCGTAACCCATTTATAGATATGGTTTGATATCTAGAACATCAAGTAAAAAGGTCGGACTTCGGGATCTCAAAATCCATAGGGGCAACTAGGGAGTAATCCTACGAAATCCCTATGGGGAGGTGGCCAACTTCTTCAATCAAGATACTACAATAATAGGTCTTTCGACTGGGTGGTGCTGGCCACGACATCCACTTTACCAGTTATCGAGGAACCAATATTATAGTTCTTGGGGAAATGTTCCAACCATCATATCTGCCTGAGATTCAGATCTGGTTGGTGTCAGGATATTCCAGACTCATCGAACCTAGGAAGATAAATGAAAGTTTGCAACACAATTCGACGAGATAGCGTTGCGAGATTCTCGGGAAATGAACTACGATAGCAAACTCCAAAACATGAGTTGGTTCTGCTACAAACATGTGAACACGTTGTCCCAGACAAGCATGACCACGTGGTAGTCTTATAATAAAACACTACCGAGTTCAGGTGGGGAACCATCAACGAGGATATCAAAATCCTTGCATACGGTATACTCTTAAGAAGGAACTTCTTCTCCTTGAACAAATCAATCAGTGGCTTGGTGTGCTAGGGACACATATGGAATGGAGGTTGCAAGTCTCCAAACCATAGAATATTTCGCACATATGCATGACTGACTTGGGATGATTCCAGAGGAAGCAAAACTAACTTTCTCAAATTCACGGCGGCAACTTTCACCAAATGCACGTGTATAAGAGGAAGTCACTCCGTTCATCAAACAAATACTTCATGAGCTAGCATGAAGAAAATGCTTTCAAAAGTTTCCAACACTAACTTGTTGTCCAACAAGATCATGGAGGAGATAAGGATGTTGTCAATGGGCTCAACAACAATTCATCTGGGTTTCCTTTTAAAAGGAATTCCATAGTTAAGTGAACAAGTGATAGCATTGGTCAGACCCAAAAGATATAATGATGTATGCTCGAGGGATCAACCACGAGTAAGACAACATTACGAATATCGTTGGTACTGATTTGATTTGACGATAGCCCACACTCAAATCAAAGGATTGATAAGACAATAGGTCCAGCAACTGATCACAGGGACCAATCGATGAAGATATCATCCTTCTTCAACACACACTACACAAGAATATCCCTTTGGAACGAACTAAGTCAGGCAAGCTTTTATCTTCCAACTCTCCAAGTTGTTGTCTAGCTTAACCAACTAGCTCAGGGGTATCCAACACGGATTCTTGGAGAAAGGGTGGTTTACAGGATGAACCAACTTGATCACGAGCTCAACATAACAGTCAGGTGACAACCTGGTGATACCTTCGAGAGGATATTCGAAAAATCACGAACCACCGATATGTTACTAAGCTCGAGAACAATCTTGCTTTTTGAGGCAAGACGATATGATCAATAGAGCGAAGATTTAAGATAATCCTAACTCATCGATCGAGGAGTGCACCGAGAACAAGGACTAGGTAGCACAATCAATCTTAGAATGATGATTCAATAACCAACACGCTAAGAATGAAATTATTGTCCTTTAACTACCAAGCAACAAGGTTGCTAGGAGTATTGATTTCACACATCACGATTCACTTGTCGACATTCCGGTTACAATAACACAGGAACCGAGGGATGAACAATGATGGCAAGAAGTATCACTGTACCAAGAGTTCATAGGGTGGTGTGCAATTCCTATAACATCCCGATATAAAGATGGTAATACTCCAAGATAGAGCAGAACAAAAGCTGGATTAGCAATTTGTTCTGTGGAGCACAACTTCTTTGACCCAATCCTGGATAGGGAAGAGGTACTGGAGTTTGTTTCTCCTAGTCATTCCGCGATAGAATGGCTTGACGGACCACAAGAGTAATAGGTATCGATGAACGATTGCACGCATACTCTTGACTATCAATTGATAGGCGAGGGTCGGAAACAACTAAGATGGGACAACTCAAAAGAACATATGATTTTCTAAGTTGTGGATGCATGGATTAGCATGTCGAACGAAGTTCAACATATTTCTTCCGGATAACCCATGCAGAAAGGTAGAACTGGCAGAGCCACAATATATAATGGAGAACTCATCAAGAATAATCCTGGTTGTGATATTTCAGTTCAACGAGGAACTTCTGCCATAAGTAGTTCATGGTATTTGGAAGAAGAAGATACCACGGACTTCAAGGACTATCGCAAAGGTTACTAATAATCCTAAAGGCACTAGCAATACTATCAACATGAAGTAAGTAGGGTGAATCTTGGTTCGAAAACCCAGGAATAGAATGCCTACTACTAAGTAGCACCACGGGATGCTTTCGAGAATGATGGCCAGAATCTTCACACTGGGAACACAAAACATTGCTAGATTACTAGGTGACTCCCTAAAACACCTAGGGTCATAATAATAGCTCCAACATATATGTCAAGGCAATAATTTACCTCAACTCACCGATTAGTGTGGTTAATCTGGCCCAAAGGAACATCGGAATGGGAGGAAGGAATTTTGCAAATGCTTCAGACTATTCAGAAACCTGGGGTGACTCGGACAGCATAACGGCTGTAAATGCTCAGAAAAGATTTGAGACATTCACAAAAATGGTGGCATAACCACTCAGAAGCACAATATCAGGGTCTCGAGATCAATAATTAACATACAGAGGTAGAAACTGAACTCAAGCTTAAATCCAACAATCTTATAAGTCTATGGATTAGTAACACATGATCCTGATAGAAAGAAGAGATAGCCTAGTTCTTTAACCCCGTAGGAAAGATAAGATGACTCAGATCAGAAGGGCATGAGGTAAAGGAGTAAAAAGAGCCTTACGTTCCATCCCACAATCAATTCCCTTATATAACTAAAGAATTTCTAGACTCAACTTCGATCAGTTTGGCTTGGTAATCCTACAGGCAGTCAAGCTCTGATACCAACGCTGTCAGGACCCCGACTCAATGCCACATCGATCTAGCATGTAACACCTCATATCACTTTGCGGCCTCACGCACGGTATTCCCACGGGTGTCGCCTTACCTTTGCCCGGGACCGTTTGCGCCTTTTGGCACACGTATATGACAGTGTCGCTAGCATCCATATGATAAGGAGCCCGGGCTGACATGGCTAGTCGTAAACCCAAAGTGGCACAGACTTACAGGGACAGGCATCCATGACCCAGCATCGAACGTGTCGGTCATCAGCGAGTGAATCCAGGCTGTAGCACTGGGCTAGCAGGACTCCGGTGAACCGGGCTGTAGCGGGCTAACAGGACTCCGGTATTCATCGCGTGACATTTCCCCGAAGGGACAGACACAGGAACGAAGAAGGACACATGCCGGCCAGCCTAAGTGTTCCGGAGCAGTAGCAAGCTACCATGGCTCGGTGGAAACACTAGGAGACATTTCCCCGTAAGAGAGGCTACTAAAGATAAACAACTAGATGGTCAGATCCCACACATACCAAGCATTTCAATAACATACACACAATATGCTCGATATGTGCAAATACAACATGGCATCACAACATGACTCTACGACTCAAGTAATTTATTCAATAGGCTCCGAGGAGCGAGATATTACAAACATGGGTCTCATGACCCAACAATCAGAGCATACAAATCAAAGCACAAGCGGAAGCTATCATGTCTGGGTACATACATCTATAATGAAAAAGGCTGAGAAGCCTGACTATCTACCAAATCCTACCGAGGGCACAAGACCGTAGCTGAGGTAACAAGCTAAACGTCGAAGTCCACATGGAACTACTAGTGAGACCGAAGTCTCTCTGCAAAAACATAAAATAGGCAAACGTGAGTACAAATGTACCCAGCAAGACTTACATCAGAACTAACTACATATGCATCATTATCAACAAGGGGATGGTGGGGTTTAACTGCAGCAAGCCAGCTTTGACTCGGTGGCTATCCTGAACTACGACTGCAATGTAACTTTTGAGGTGGCGCACACGAGTCCACATATTCACCATATCAATACACCACTATGGATCCGCTCCCGTCTCCCTACGAGAACGCCATCCATAGCACTCACGCTTATCTTGCGTATTTTAGAGTATCCACTTTCACTTGTCTATGAACTGATATAAGCAACCCAGAAGTCCTTTACCGCGGACACGGCTATTCGAATAGATGATGTTAACCCTGCAGGGGTGTACTTCTTCATACATGTTTCCACCACTTAGCGTCTGCACACGACATGTGCTCGACAGACTTCAAGCGAAAGCCGACGTGGGTGTAGACCACGACCTACCTAAACACTCAAGTCTCTAGTCCAGGTTTATCGCCTATTCGGGTTCCATCCATGAGGAGATCCGGCCGGAGTTTCGCTCACAGCCCCAAACGATGTGAACAGGGTTCCGTGACACCAAACGGGCGCCCGGTTACCCGGCCACGTGCCTACCGCATCACAGCCCACCCCTACGGTCAGCGCTGTCCACGGCCTCCAGCATACTACAAACACCAGAAACTACTTGCAACTCCTGGACAGAGGACAAGGGTGAATAAGAAGTCGAGCGGGGTCATATTTCAGGGCCCAATGTATGGTAGTAGCTGAATCATGGATCACAAACACAGAACTCAGTTCCTGAGGACGGCTGCAATGAGACAACCCACCATGTACTCCTACATGGCCTCTCACTGCTACCTTTACCAAATCGTGTTCACACACTTAGCTCACACACAGTAGAACATGTTCACACACCTCTGATTCATCCCTGATGAATCAGACCTGACTCAACTCTAAGCAGTAGCAGGCATGACAAACAAGCAAGAATGAGTAGGCACAACAGGGCTCAAACAACTCCTACTCATGCTAGTGGGTTTCATCTATTTACTGTGGCAATGACAGGTCATGCAAAGGATAAAGGGGTTCAGCTACCGCAGCAAGTAACAGATGAATCGGTGTTGTCCTAATGCAGTAAAAGAGAGCAGGAGCGAGAGAGTAGGATTGTATCGGAATGAACAAGGGGGTTTTGCTTGCCTGGCACTTCTGAAGATAACATTGAGTCTTCATCAGTGTCAACGATCACATCATCGGTATCGCGTCTATCGAGAGGGGACAAATACCGGCAACACAGAAAGGAACACAATCAATGCAATGCACAATATGATGCATGCTCATGACATGGCAATATGAATGTGTTTTGAGCTAATGCAACTAGCAACAGATTAAATGAAGTTGGTTTGAATATAAATTCAAATTTAAACTCCATATGTGATTATTCAAATGCCATTTAATTGATTTGTGCTCAACAGCAGCTATAAGTTGTTCTAACATGCATGAAAATGGTACAGATGGATTCCTTGAATTTTTCTGATAATTTTTCATATATAAATTATTTAATTTGGAGTTACGGTTGAATTTCTATGATTTTAGAAGTTTTAGGCATTTTCTGGAATTTCCTGAATATTAATAAATCCAGAAAATGATTTAACTGCGTCAGCCTGAAGCCAGCATGACGTCAGCGAGTCAACGGCCAGGTCCAGGTCAAACCTGACGTGTGGGGTCCACACGTCAGTGACACAGGTTAGACAGGGGGGTTAGTTTAGTTTAATTAAAGATTAGGGGCACTAGGGCCCACATGTCAGTGGCTCTAGGCCTGGGTTAGCGGGGTGGTTAGGCCCTAATGACCGGCCACGTCAGCTCTCGCCGGAGTTTAGCCGGCGACGACCACAGAGCACGGCGGGGGACGCCGGACTTGCGCTAGGGGCATCGGATCGACGCGCCAAGGGCACCAGGAGGTAGCCCGTGCCCGTGCGCATCTAGGGGGACCAACGGGAGGTGCGGGGGTGGCCGGGGTTCGCCGGAGTGGAGCCCGAGGCGGCGGCCGAGCTCGGGGTTGGGGCGAGTTAGTGCTACGGTGCGCAAACGAGCGAGGTGAGAGGCTAGCGGGGCGCTACGCGGTGCGGGGAGCGAGTTAGGCATGCCAGGGTGCCCAAATGGTCACCGGAGCTACGCCGGCGACGAGCTCAGGCGGCGGCGTGCTACGGCCAGCTATGAAATGGCGGCTACGGCGAGCGGCAAGCCACGGGGTTAGGGGCAAAACGTGCAGGAGCTTACGGTGGTTCGGATCGGGTAGATGACGAGCTCGGGGAAGCGGAGACGGCGGCGAATCGACGGTGAAGATCCTCGGCGGCCGGCGATGGAAACGGCGATGGTGGCGGCGTTGCAGCGTGTCCGGGACCTTGTGGCTCGGTGGGGAGAAAGAGGGGGTCGAGGCGGAGCCTTTGAGCGCATCGGCGAGGCTAGGGGGTGGCGGTGGCCGCGAGGGAGCTCGTCGGTGGCGGCGGCTCCGTTCGGGCGAGTGAGAGAGAGGTCCAGGGGAGAGGATGAGGACGCGGGAGAGTGAGGGAGAGAGGCAGGGAGGTGCGTGGCGTCTCCGGGGCGTCGAGGAGGAAGCAGGAGGTGGCCAGGGGAAGCAGGAGGTGGCCGAGGCCTCTCGGGCGCGCGCCACGCCTCGCCTCTGCCTACTGGCAGAGGAAGACGACAGGGGGGGAGTGGAGATGGGCTGGGCCGTGCTGGGCCAGGTAAGCGGGCGCCAGGTAACTTCCTTCTCTCTCTCTCTCTTATTTCTTTTTTTATTTCTGTTATTTTGTTTTTGATTTGATTTAAAATACCAAATCATTTAATAAAATCCTGGAAACAATTATGGGTGCTTTCTGAATTATTTCAGTGACCCTTAACAATTTCCAACATTTATTTGAACATTTAAATTATTTATAGTATTTAAATGCCCAAAATCAAATACAATATGATTTAATTCAAAAATCCAAAAATGACCTAAGAATATATTCATCATTTTTGGCAGAGGTTTCCACCTTAACCAGAAATCATGAACTTTTCTTAGGAACCTTTTGGGTTTATTGAAAAGATTTTAATTCACCCTAGTTGAGTTGATTTAATGCTAGGGTTTGAACATCCCCATTTCAATTTTAGGCAAAATTTAAACATGATGCAACACATTACTAGCTAGCTCAGAGCAAACCAGAAGCTAGGGATGTGACAAAGCCTCTGCCAGCCTCTGACTGGGAAGGCTGAATTGACTCTGCTATACGGGCTGCAGCTGCTAAATTCTGAATCGGAGTTCGATATACCTGAGTCGGTTGTGGAAAGAGTTGACGTCGACTGGAATCCGGAACCCGTTGCCGCGCACGCTCATCGAGTGCTCACTGAAGGTTCTCCAGTCGAGCGCGCTCAGCCAAGTTGGCCAAGCGCGCGTCCTCTAAGGCACGAGCCTCGGGAGTTTCTCCAATGATAGGAGTATGAAGCGCATCCCTGTTCCGACGGCGAAGTTCTTCCCTTTGCAGCGAAGTGAGGGGCTCGGGGAGATATTCCTCATGGGCATGCTCCGTATCGCCTCCGCCGTCGCCTCCGCCAGCGCCGGGAAACCGGGAGGACCGCGTGGTCCATCGACCATCAGAACCTCCGCCGCTGGATCACTGCTGTCGCACTCAGATGCAGTCTCTGTGGAGCCAGTCGACAGATCGAACAGGTCATAGAGAGATTCGTCGGGCTCGATTGCCGCGACTTGAGGCGTGGCCGACTGGCGAGCCACCGCGTGCCTCACCCACCACTGAAGCCTTGA